>NC_089202.1:2127500-2430000 GCF_963930695.1 Labrus bergylta | reverse complement strand
CTCTCAACAGAGGTCTATGTTTGGGAGATCTCAGACAGACATAATGGTCTGGGGCCGAACCACCGTTCAGTCTCTCCACAGACCAGGTGGAGAAATGGGAGAGAGAGAGGCCTGGTAATGGGCCCTAATGTGAGGACGTATTTATTTCATCCACTGGCCCAAGTAATTGGCTGTCTTTCAGTGTTGCCGGGTTAAAACACGGAGTGATGGATGGCAGTTTTGACAGAGGTTAGCCGGCTTCCACTTTCACTGCTATTCTTCTCTGGGATAGGTGGATCCTGTCACTGATTCTGGTGGATTGATCCACTTTGAACCCCTTGATTCTGAACCAAAACCTCAAAAATTTAAAATCACAAACTCAACATTAAATACAACAGGAATTAAGAAAACAATAGAGCTATTAACAGAAACACAGCCCACATACTTACTGTGGACTGGGACATAATTCTCCTGCTTTGGGTTATAATGTCACATTTAAATTCCTTCATGCCGTACCACAGCCACTCTGGGAGTATGGGATGAATGGGCATGTCAAACCTTTTAGCAACTAATCTTAATGAAAGCAACGATGAGATATGATTCTAGAGGGGAAAGCGTAAACCAAACCAATCATAAAAGCCACTGCTATGCTGGCATGTTTATGTTTTCCTGTCTATTAGTAAAAATGTATTGTACAATAAACTCAAATGATTCCCAAGTCAATGGATCAGGGGGAGAAATGAAGGCCTCTGCCAAGCGACCACCTCCGTTGTTGAAAAATGAAGCCAAATGCGGAAGTGCAAAAAAAATGCTGTTCCTCAAAAATTAATTGAAGGCTTGATCCAAAACCTCTGGAAGTCCCCTTAACATCCGTGTTATAATGCTTGTTTACGGCAGAAATAAACATGTTTACAGCCTGGTACCATAAAAATAAAACAGCTTCGGACGTAATTTCTAATTTCTTAATTGGTACACATTATTCGAGAAGAGTATTGTTTTATTAACTTGTTCATTTGGATGATAATAAGGTTAAGAGTTATGCGTAAGAGGTGGCCTGGACGATCTGACTGACAGGGAGGCGTTTTGTAGTTTTTTACCAGGAGGCTTAAGGCCTGTCTCAGCTCCATCTCTGCCTGTTTATAGGTTGACCGACATGTATTTTCAGATAGCATTTTACATTATGGTGACCTCCGTTGTTGGGCTTCAAAAGTTCACTTTATAAACCAATGGGTGACGTCACTGAGACTACATCTCTGGTCGAGTTTCTTTGTATATAACCTTCACTGCTATGATGACCCCATACATGACCCAGTGAAATGATTTGAATGAAAATGTCCTCAGTTCTTAACTGTGCCAAAGCCACAAAGAGTTAACTGTGTAGGATCAAGGCTAAAAACAAGGCCAGAAGAGTTACAGCTGAGATTGGAGCAAGTTTCCTTTGGCTTGAAGACAAATTGTACAAGTGATTCTAATTTGAGAAATAAAAAACACATCCATGACAAAGAAACAAGGAAATATAAAACCAGGCAAATGAACAATACACCAGGAGGTAGTCTCCCCAGCCCCCACCTCTAATTATTCTTCAGTCTTGGCTCAGTCTCTGGCCTGGCAGGTGGATCCAAGCATCGCCCTGTAAGGGGGCGGGGCTGGCACATTTAGGTACAACTCGGGAGACGAGTGCTTTCTCATCTGCTAGGCCACCTAACCCTTCCAGTTATATAAAATATGTTTAATGCATTCCATAAATCTAATCAAACAAACCCCTCTCCCTCATTACTCCCCCTCATGCCATGCACGCTGCTCCACGCCAGGACAGCTGAAAAATCACGGACCTGAAATCCAAAAACAATGAAGAGGACTTTTAAAAACCAGACGTGGACACAGAGCATGTTTTGCTTTCCTGCTCAGAGGAGACATGAAGAGTTATGTTCTCTATTATCCTTCAGTTGATCCCTTGATTATAGTCATACAGGTTATGCTGAAATTCTTAAGCAAGCTGGGAAAGGGGCTTTGAGCATGCAAAACATACTGCTTTATGGGAATGAATCAACCATGTGACAGCCTTTCAATTCCTCTGAGTCTCCCAAACAAATGTTACTCCTGATGGTCGGAGAGGAAGTATTCGCTGCATCCAAAAGTAAATCAAATACATATTTATGTCTCTATTCTGTGTCTCGCACTCTTTTCCTTTTTTTCTCCCTCCACTTCCTTCTGTGAAGTTGAGCCTCAGCAGAGAACTTTCCCTGCTTGAGCGGACTAGGCCGTAGGGATATTAGTCGAGACAGGCAATAGTGTTGATTACTCATTGGCCATTAGATTGCTTTCACTGCAGTGGCTAAGCCTCCTGCATCATGAGATCACTTGGCTGAGTGCAAGATTAGAGAGCGTGCTTTGCTCAAATCCCCCCCGCTCGCCCCCACCCTGTGCCCCACCACCCCTTCACCCCTACAAGCCACCCTTCCCTTTCCTTTCCCCACCTTCGAAAAAAAAAAGTTCATCTGGCTCCCCTCAGGTCAGCGAGGCAGTGCAGCAGCAAGACAGGTTGACTAGCTGTGCAGTCCTTATTACCTCATTTCCTGTGACCACGCTTTTACCCCCTTTTTTCTTTTTCTAGTGCAGGAACATGTTTTATGATGGTAATACATAGTTAATGGTCCCTATGACTTAATTGTTTTTAGGGTCAATTTGGAGTGACAAATTCAACTGAACCCAATTGTTTTGTTGGCTCCTTGGAACATGTTTGGCAAGCCAGGAAGCAGCAGGTTCTGTTTATGATTTTAGCAAGACCTATCACACACACACACACACAGAAAACACAGGCAAAACTTCACATATGCATAAAACACATGGATAAACATACTGCCACTTATATTTGTACTTATTGCACCCATGTGGACAGAATGAAGGATGGTAAGAACTTTAAATAAAAATCCTGTGACCTTTTTCAAGCTGAGTTTTATTCCTTTGTTTCTAATGTTGGCTTATCTCGCTCTGATGAGACTCAGGAAAAAAAACAAAAGATTTCCTTCTTAAAACAGAACAAGAGAGAAAAAAGCTCACATCCAAACGTTCCCTCAGAGACAGTTGGCAAGACGAACGCAAAACTTACATCGAGGGTTTATATTGTTGAGCCTCCTCTTCAAAATAAGCTTGGACTTGAAAGGTGGCAAGCAGAGGCAGAGGCAGAGGCATAGCAGTGCAGCTTAAAGCTCATTACTCTCTCTCCCCGGCACCTCGCTGAGTTGAAAAGGCCTCGGCTGCCTCTCGTAGACACATCCACCGGCTCCTAATCAGGTCAACAGCGGAATTAACCAATCTTTTAGATTTGGTCACTGATGCTTGCAGGTTGTAAAAATACTTGCTTTTGAGTGTCATTGTGGTTTACTGTGATATAGTTCTTGTCTGTCATTTAGAACAAAGAGGGAAACTTTGAGCAAGTTAGAAGACGAGGCTAAACTTCAGACAAGAACTCAGAAATATTCAACATATACGTCTGCTTGTAAGTTACTGAACACATTCATTCAAATACTGTACTTTAGCCTCATTTTAAGGCAATGCCATTTTGTATGGGTGTTTTTATTTACGCCCATGTTATACAACTCTACTCCATTTTGTAAGCTCTAAGTTGTCTCCTTGTAATCTATGATATCATATTAACATGAATCTTTAAACATAATAATGCCCAACAATCTTAACCAGCTGTAACCTTGAAATGGGGCTTACAGTACATGCAAGTGCATTGGAAGAAGTCCAATAATATATTGCATCATTTGAAAAGAGACATAATTCATTGTTGTAAATAAACATACAGTATATAAACAGCTTTTCTAATTCATGTTTTCTTATACAAACAAAGTGTTATATTTGATTTCAGTGCAGGTGAAAGACATACTATGAAGTTATGTTAATTACAAGTATCAATTATTAAGATAAAAGCTTCAGGTACAGTGCATAGCTAAAAATGATAGAGTTGAGTAAATCTCCTTGTTCCTGGTCTCTGGTGGTCACAATCCCCCAGAGGAATGTCATCAAAGGTTTTTTATCATTTTTCAGGATGCTGTTTTGGTTTGTGCCGACCACAAATTATCTATTATCTACTTTCAAACACCCTAATTTAATGTGTCAGCAAAATAGTTCCGATGACCCGCCTATGATCTTCCTATCCACAGTGACATGTCAACACGTTAGGCAGACTAAGTTAGCAAACTAGCTGGTAAATGCTGTGGAAAAAATGAGCTGCTAAAACAAGACACCAAATCAATGCAAATGTTGCTTCTTCAGCTAGCTGTGTGAATTAAGAATTTGTTAATGTACACAGCAAAAAGACCAGTGTTGAACACAGAGTTGATTTCAACCCTTTTCAGGGTTTATATAGCGCCACACTTTCTAGAGTCAAATCAACACTTTTTAAATAGTTAAACATTTAACACTGAGAGAGAGTTCCCTTTTCATCTCACTAAACAGAGTTAAAATAACACTTAGGGATTAGACAAGTAACTCTGCTAGGACACTTTTTTTTACTACCTGGCTAGTGTTAGTTTCACTCCATTAAGTGTCAGACTATCTACACTACAAACTGTTCAAATTAGAGAAAGAATGATTTTCAATAAAAAAAGTTATTAGTTATTTTCAAACAGTGACATTTTATTTTCTTTGTAAATCAATACATTGTGAATGAAGGTACAATATACAACTTCCACATTTTTCAAAAATGTGTAAAAAGTCACTAACGCTGCATCATAAGACATGTTAAATACAAAATGTGCTTTGAAAAGTTCATCAAATGCCCAGAGGAAGCAGTTTGCTCAGCATGGGATGAGATGCTTATCCATGGTGATGTAGAAGCTGTCAATCTTGCTCTTCTGGAGTCTAACAGGGAGGAGGTATGGATACCGACTCTGCTGGCTGCGGAGATGCTCCTCCAGATTGCAGCATGACTGGGGAAAAATAAATTATACACAAGGATAATGTTAATAAAGTTCCCTCACAAAATTAAAATAATTAATTAATAAATGGATTAATTTACTCACCTTTTTCATGAAATTGCATGTAGTCAACCTGCTCCAACGTCACATACTTCTGTAGTTGTTTATATTTTACTGGAACCAGCATATTCTCTGAAATAAAAGTTTGAACAAGTTAATTAAGACAAAAGGAGGAAATAAAAAGGGTAATGCTGGTGATGCTCACAGGGCAACTATATGCGAAACATGTGCCTGCATGCTGGGACAGTGCGGTTAAAAAAAAAAAACAGAGCAATATTAGCTTCAACCTCAAAATGTAAACCTAAAAAAGCATATTTTCATTGCTACCAGCTTTAAAAGTGCCTTATTTATTTTCATTTATAACGTTTAAATGATTTTAAGGGTTAACTAACTGCACGAGGCAGCTTGCTAACATTAGCTTATCACTGTGTTTGCCATTTAGTTCATGGCAAAACACAAGTCATTTTAAAGTAGATAATCTCTGCAGATATAGTATTTTACAGCTGTTCAGAGAATCACATTACTTTTTTACATTATAGCATGTATTTTACTTACCGAGTAGAACTGCAGAGGAAGAACATTTCTCTGTGTCTCCAACTGACAAAGTGAACTGAGCGGGAAACCTGGGGGCGGAGCTTAAATTAATTAACTCTCTGCAGAGTTGGACAACAGTTGACTAACACTAATGGATCAACACTGTAAAACAACTTCAACACTAAACACCATTTCAATCAGAATCACCCATTGGGAGTTGAAATCAACTCTGAAATGTTTAACCCTGAAATTTCAACTCTCCAATTTTTTCTGTGTACAAACAAAACAAAAAGTGTTATCAGCGTTTTGCTCTGCCCCCTAGTGATTAAAAATCATTCAATGATGCTTTAATTACATTTATGAATGCTTTTCAATAAAATACAAGATTTTACAATGTTGCATTGCTATTTGATATAAGTTAATGGTTTATTTCCTCCACTACTTGGGCCCATTTATTTGCAACACATAATGATAGAAAATATATGTTAACATTTCATGACTTGGTTTCTGTAAGGCCAAATATTTATTCCTAATAATAGTTGAAACTTTGTAAACATGTCAAAAAGTCCTTGGATGAGATACTGAACCCCACATTGTTGCAAGCTTCTTCAGATTTGCTTGTGAGTGTGTAAGTATGGCTTTGAGTGTTCAGAAGATTAGAGAAGCGCTATTTAAGTGCAGTCTGATTACCTCCTGTGCTGATTGTCCAGTAGACACACACCCTCACAAACATGCACATGCACACACAGACACTGGGGCAGTTGGTATGCACTCCTATCCAGCCTGGCTGACACAGACAGTCTTACAGCACATTGTCCTTGCTGAGAGGAACATCAATCTCTCTCATGCAGCGCTGCACTATAGGACCATTAAACTGCTCAGACACAGAGTAGCATGTGTGTGTTTTCCCCTGAGGAATTTTTACAGAGCTTACCTTCTGAAAGACTACATCCCTGCCTTCAACCTCTTTTACTTACCACCTCCTTAACACACACTTTCTCCCCCTCAACACACACACACACACACACACACACACACACACAGGGACACGTCACCTGTCAGAATGTAATGCACTGAATTGCACTGAGGTTGTATTGAGTCTTTTAGAAATGTGACAAAATGTCAGCAGACAAAATTGAGGTTGAAATATGAGGTCACAGAGCTCTGACAGTTACAACATAAAAGGTTGCTGATCTCTCTTAAGAGACGGATGTAAAGCCCCCCACCCCCACCCCCCCAACCCTCGGTGCAGTTTCCCCCCTGAAGTCATGCGGCCTCAGGGGGGCAAGGGAAGGGTGAGGGGTGAGGGGTGAGGGGTGAGGTGAGGGGGTTGCAGCAGTGGCAAAGACCGGGGACTTTTAAGTGCTGTTGGAATTTTTGACATCTCAGTGCGGATTACACCTCACAAGCATGACTCTACTGTACATCGCTGTCCAACTGGACCTATCTAGCCTGTTCTGGGCCTTCACCTTCACCTAAAGCAGGAAAAGAAGGGGGGCTGCATTGGTAAGAAGGAAGCTTCAGCAAAGAGAGAAATTGGGATTACATGTGCAATCTCAGGCCAGAAAGATGAGGTGACAGAAGAAGTACGCGAAGGTGCTACAGAGCGTCACTGAGAGGGGTCTTAGGAAAACCTGATCATCCGTCAAAGATTTGTCTAAAGCCCAGAAGGTTAGAAGATATAGTGTAATGTTTTGATTCTATGATCAATACAAAGTCTTCAGTGCAAAAATAGAAACAAAACTCTTCTACACTTTTACCAAGACTGTTTAGTAGGCAGTTCTTGTAACCACTCACTTGAAACTGTGCGTGATTGCATTGTTTCTCAGTTTATCGGGGTATTAACTAAGATTAAGATATTAATGAGCCTAACCACAGTTTATCTGATTTGTGTAAAGTGCAAATAAACAAGATCTGTGCCTGGCTGTTTGGGCATGTGTTGCACTTTAAACAGTCTAAGCTCCAGTGCTTTCTGCAGCTTAACTTGAAATACTTGAGATAAGACACTTTTTTACACTGCACGCCTGTATTCATCCCACAGCAGTATGGCATTATGTGAGACTGATGCTGTAGGCTAGGAGATGCAGTCTAATGAGTGAAGTGCCTGCCACATAACCAGAGCATGAAAACATGACTTCTCTCCCCCACATTATCTTTTAACATTAACTGATGGCAGAATCACAAAACCAAACATTTGTTGCTAAACATCATTAAATATGGTAAAGCTTTAACATTAAGGATGAACCACACTTGACTTCATTCCTGTGCATAAAACCATAATATTTTGCATGAGAACAAACCCAATTTCCAATCAGAGAGGCTTTACTTTGCTCTGTGATTTGGGCAAAATGCAAATATTCTCTTGATTCACATATTGTTGTTTAGTAAAATAATTGAATACCATCTTTTTTTATAACTTAGTTTTGCCCAACAACACAAAAAACAGAGGTGCTAGGGGGAAGTACAGGAACACACTGAAGTGAGTGCAGATTGTCATGCGGGTGTATTTTAGACCATTTATCATGGCAGTGAGCCAGGCAGCTTGCCTCGTTGAATCCATCCTGCAACTTTAAGGTTGAGATACTCTGTTGCTGATGATTCCCACAGCTCAAGTGTGTATAAAAGCCGTACCAGACACTGAATTACACGTTTACATTCTTAGTGAGGACAACAGGACATCACAGGTGAGAATGAAGCACAGCCATTACATGACTTACGATTCATCATCTACAGTAAGTCCACTTCACAAGGTGTTAATAAAAGACAGTCTGGGCTCTGCCAACATGACTCACTCTGAATACGTCTTAGTTAGGGGGCATAAGTACGCAAAGATGGATGGGTTAGAGAAAACAGAAAGAGGAGATCATGTGTGCAGCATTTCATTCTTACAATAACAGAGAGAGAGAGAGAGAGAGAGTGATATCAAAGCTGAGAGATAAAATAGTCCTTCAGAAAGCTTTTACCAGAGAGTTCATTCTTCAAATTCCAGTCAGACGCGGGAGCGAGTCCCGCCACTGGCTCATGTGGAATGATTGACATTATTTGCTACCATTAGCCACTAGTTTGCAGTTGCCCTCTGACCCTCCAGCAACCATGTTGTTTGAAACAACTTTAAGCAGTACGGTTTAATCTGCATGGGAAAAAAGCTTGAAGAACCCGTCTGTCCAGGGCCTCTTAGATCAATCAACAATTAGAGGTGAGATAATGGTGGCCGTATCTCCAGGGTGAATGATCGTAGACTCTCCTCCCAGCACAGTCTGGGTTTCCCAAATCCCTCCTACCATTTACTAGATGCAGGCACAGTCATCTTTGTGTGTCTTGAACTACAGGGGTTTGATAATAAAAAAAGCAAAACTACTTTTTTTTTTTCTTTTTTTTGGGGGGGGGGGGGGGGGGGCAGACATAAGTTTTGGCCAAGAAGTTTCTCCATCTGCCTCATCAGACTGACGTAAGTGTGAGTTAAGCAGCGCAATACAGAGGCGAGGAAAAGCAGGCTTTAAAAACGAGCAACACATGAAGGTTTTGATTGACATTTTTTATCCAGGAGTTGAAAGGTTGTTTACCGTACACCATGCATGGTCTGTGGCAGTGCTGAGACATTTATGCGCAATAAAAGAAGTTACATAAGGTCTTGAAGTTACAGTCTAATAAAGGATAACCTAACAGCTGTGATGGACTAACAGTGCCACACAGTTTTATTTCAGAGGAGACAAAATGTTTTGACCTACAGAAGTCCTTCCGAGAATGATCCTCTTTTTTTTTTGGCTTGACCTCTGTTCTGCCTCCCTGCTGAAACAAAAAGCCGTTACAGTAACATGGTCACAGTGCATCCTGTGTATAAGTTACAAGGAGCAAGTAGTGTAAAAATGAAGAACACCTGAGGTATATTAAGTTTGCAACAGGCTGAACTGTGACCCTCCTGTACTGAGCAGCTGGTGTGAAACAAGGGTTAACAACATCGACACCCACACTTGCCTCATCTGTACCCCCTGAAAAAAGCCCCATCTTCACACCCTCTTAAAAATCCAACAGAGGTGCCGAGGAACTGCGGGCCACATTAGGCTAGGAAAGGGGAACTGAGAGGGGGGCAAAGAGGACCGAGGGAGGTTCCCTGCTTAAGAGAATGTATGTTCAGTGCTACAATGTTATCAGTAATGATAGGTGTTTTCATTTCACACAATAGGAAAGTGTTTTTTAAACAGCGGGAGAAAACTTCCAGGTGAATGATTCTAGGAAGACTTTCTCTGACATGTGATATCGATTTGCTCTCGTCTGTCAGTAAAGTGAGTCATTGTTTAACTTCCTCTCCAACACCCAAAGCGGGGTCTCCACGGGATGAGGAATGTTTGGATGTTGAAGGATGAGAGTTCTACTGTTGGTAATAATCGTCCTTGCTGTGTTGGGCTGCACAAACACATCAGATTTAAACATGTATCACACCGATGACAGCTCAAAAGCTGAACGTAAACACATGACGATACCGTCTGATGACGATACCACTGATTTACACAAGTCTTTATATATATATATATATATACTGTATTAAAAATACACCCACACACACATACACACACTTGGAAGAAAATAAGCAAAAAAGTCCTGCAAAGCCAAAAGTTGGGTTTAATATGCTAAATGCTAAGAACAGCTCTACTCTCACCTCTTCTTCATTAATCAGATCCAGTACAGTTGAATGAGGCCTTATTTACATGTTAGAGGATATTGTGCTACAGCTCTGGATACATTCTTTCTCAAATGAAGCAATTTTAGTTTTGTGGTGGCAAAAAGACAAAAAAAAGTGACTGAATGAGAGCCTCAGCTTGACTTTCTTTTTAAACTAAAAAAAATACACAAAAACCATTCCTCAATCATTTTTTGTTCAAATGTGATAATGTGAGAGACAAAAGACCATGAGAGACAGCCAAAAGCCACCAGTCCAACTTCTTTCCATTCTCACTGGACAGAGAAAAGCCAGATGCTGTTGTTTATGTCATGCTACACATGTTCCTCTTCTCAGGAATCAACACTTTTTCCTGTGCGGTTTAATCATTGCAATTCAGGATGCGTCTTTAAGCACCATGGACTTACGGTAGCCTGATAATTGTTTAAACGTGTTTTTTTTCTCCAGAGGGCGCTTTGCCTTCTGGTGTGTATGTGTGTTTCTGTTTACTAAAAGGAGGTTAATAAAATAACATTTCCGTACTTCAGGGAACATTCTCTTTCAAAGGAAGTGTTAATAAGTGCACTTTAAACCTGTTGTGCATTCCCAAAGTAATACCAGGCTATCACTCACTCAAGTACTTGATGCAACAACATTACAACTCTTTTTTTTGTTTGATGCTGAGAATCTTCAACTCTAAAAAAAAGTGTCAGTACTAATTTTGTTAACATTCAATTGATTCTCCTATCATTTTAGCAAGTAAAGCCGAATCCCAGCCCAGAGCAGATAAAGCTTTTCCAGCTAGCATGAGGACTTCTATACAGTAGTGGGTAGTTGCTGTGAACACACGTGTCCTGCCTTGGACCTGTTTGTCTCGTCTCTCCGCGGTGCCAGATGCTGCACTGATGTGTTCTTCCATATGGAACCACTCGGCTAAGCAAACAGCGAGGAGGCTGGAGCACCACAGTGGGAAGGGAACCATCCCTCCGAGTAATAATAATGAAAAGTAGGCTAACCATACGTCAACTATCCCACTGATGCTGTTTTGTGCATGTTGATGCTGTTACAAACCAATACTGAAAAGTAAATAGGCTTGTTTGTTGTTATAATTTGACATAGATTGTTTGCTAGAGACTTCATTATTGTCTCTCCTTATTGGTAAAACAACAGTTTAGTTACATTAACTGAAATATAAACATATAAATGTACTTACGTATAAGCTTAGCCTTAATAATTTATTATGAACACATATGTTCTTAAAAAATTTAAGAAATCCTTCAAATTGTGTAATTCCAGCTGAGATACTAAATGCCTGTATTGATTTTCCAGGTTTTAACATGGTTGTTGATTTTTCCCACTCATTGAAACTAAGACCAACCCAAAAGCCTGAATTTGATCCTTAATTCAAGTGAACATTCACTGCTACTTAGGACATAGATAGTCTGACAATAAACTGCCCTCTAAAGGAGGAGAATATATCGACCTTACAAATAATTCTCCAGTTAAACAAACTCAGTTCCCTCATGGCAGCTCTTTGATCAGAGAAGATGACACATCCTCTGTGTGTCTGTGTCTGTGTGTTTAAGTCTGCCCTTGGGTCCCCTGGGGTGAAAATGAGAAGGCTTTATATCAAGACAAACACACACACACACACACACACACACACACACACACACACACACACACAACACCAGTGGCCCCCCCTATCCTCCTATATTACATAATATGATTTATAGCCCTTGAATACATCCATGAGGTGCTTTAATAAGACAGGGAGCTTATAAAGAGGGACAAGTGATTAAGCAGATCCTTTTCCTCCTGGGTCAATGAGGAGCATAATATGGTGTTAGGGGGTGGGGGTGTGAGGGACAGTTGTACAGAGATCCTGCAGGTAGGTCAAGAAGATTGTCGGACAAAATCCAACAGCCCGGGCTATGTGAGTTCTGCAATGACCCTCCTTTGTGGGAGATGATATTACAAAATGGAGAAGGAATTCTCCATATATAGCTCTGTTGAACAATTAGAGCGGTATTTATCTCCTGTAGCAAACGGCGGAGACGTTGATTGATGTGTGGGTCTTGTTTTTTTATACTGCGAAAAAACTAAATGCTCTCTGTGCGACTCCTCCTGACAGAGTCTTTTTGAAACTGATTCTGTTTAACTCTTAAACAATCACAAACACACTGTGTGATATGAAACAGGCTGCACTTGCGCTAATTGTGGCATTTTAGTCAAAGGGTGGGGTCTCTGGGATCCTCTATGAGGTTAGAAACACACACGCAAATGTGTCTATCCCTCCCTCTGCTCTGAACCTACAGGGAACAGAGTTCAGCTCTGGCTTCAGTCATATACCTCGAGTAAAGCTGAAGACAGTGTTCCGCCTGGGCTGCATGTGGGCTGAAGAAAGTACAAAGATGTGAGGGGTAGATCCAAGACCGCCATTTCTAAGGGAAGAAAGGCAATTATAGGTCCACCACTGAAATAAAGGTACATGCTGCAGACTGGAACTGGATCTGTTATATCTGCAGACTAAATATTGTAGAATTAATAGATCTGGCCTCCTTGACATCTCCCATTGTTTTATCGACTGCCTTTTAGAAGACTCAAGTTCAACCTTTTGGCATCCAACATGTTGAATTTTGGAGCCAAAATGTACAAAATTTGGACAAGAGAATGGTGCTGGAGAGGGGCTTAGGTTTGGCTAATGCCAAATGATAAGAACTTTACAGTATATGTCCATGGCTGCTTCAAGAGCAGGTGAAACGTTTAAGGCTGGTGAGTGACAGTAACTGGGTAACCTGTAACAACTGCTCTTCTTATCATGACAGCAGCCAACTTCTCAGCTCTTTAACTCCCTGTCAATGGCTGCCACACATAAATAAATGTCTGAAAAAACACTAAACTAGCTAACCTGCCAGGTACAGTGAGTGTAGACATCAGTGCCCAGTCCTTACAGATTTTCAGCTGCAACATAGACTACTTGGACATATCTATAGGACGCTGCAATGATCAAATGACACAAACACAGCCGAGGGGTTAAAGGAATAAAACACATGAACCTTAGGTTTGTTAAATAACAGATGACTGTGTTATTAACCACAGGGCCAAATTTCAGTTATAAAAACAAATGCCAAGAATATAAGATTAAGTGTCGTAGTCATGAAAATTAGGCACTAATCTCTGCTCTGGTATATGCTGTGGGCATATATGTTGAATGTGCTGAAACCACACCCATTTGAATGGCACCACGGAATCATAGCAACAAGTTAGAGCCGAATCCGATGTTAGGGTGACCATACATTGTGATTTGACAGGGACCATTCCATTTTCAAGCCCCTTGTCCTGAGTCCCTCCAAATATCTATAGAGCGTTAATATGTCCCGGTCCCAGTTTTAACCAACCAAAACAATACACCACGCTTGCAACACTTATTTGGCTCTTTATATGTCAATCAATGTCGTTGCCAAAGCTGTTGCTGTTTCAACCAGTGAAAAACATCACTAATGCATGAGTCCAATATTGATATGTCTGTACATGTGTCAATCAATCTTGGGGTTTAGGAGCATTTAGCTAGCCTAGCTAATCATATACTGGTCATGTAGGCTAGTTGTTATACAAAAGAGTAAGTCAGCGTTTTCCAAAGCGCTCCAGGAGAGCTACAGCTTCCTTTGAAAAGTTGCAGGCAGTGAATGCTGCCTTTTGCACACATTGCAAGTTTCTGTTTTTCAGTCAACCATGGTGGAAATGCCGACATACTAAGCCATATTAAAGTGAGAAAACACAAGCAGTGGGTACAGGCTGGAAGTAGAACTGTTGCAAACTACTTTAGTGAGGCAAATGCCGGGCCAACTTAAACAAGCTGCTCAGGAGGTTCACCTTTGCCTACCACTTTGTGTGACAGGTGCAGGTCACATATAGCCTTGGATCGATACATGTTGGTTTGCGGTAAAAAGTGAAGTGTCCTGATTTGGTGGTTTGAAAATATGGTCACCCTATAGTCCTTGTCCTTGTAGCTAATCTAGCTAATGCTAAATCTCAAAATGTATTTCTTATGCTTTGTTGCCATGCTTTGTTTTCTTAGACTCAATTTTACACTGTCAGAATCCTACCTAAAACATTTCATATTAACTGTGTCTGCCATCTTTCCTTTTTTGGAATAATCCAACTCTTCAATCTCAAAGAGGCACGCTCAGCTTTCGACTTTTGAAAGTTCTGATATTAATACAATAATCAGTATGATGTCTTTTCAAAGGCAGCCTTGTTGAATCAACTGTATTTTTTATAAATGTATCTGATTTGATGTCCACAAGTTGTGCGCTTCAAGACATCTCAGACATTTTTTCACAGCTTCTATTGGGAGATTGAGCTTAGAGTTTACAAAACGTGTGTGATCACTCAGTATAAGATCTTGTGCTATCAGACTTGCAAGACCGTCTGGAAGCACCTCTGATTTGCGTTGGCATAACTGTGGCTATCATGGCTCATTATTTAGTTTGATGTAAAATGTCACCCTTGCGGATCTTCATGGTCAGAAGTGACGGAGATCTTACACACTGCTCTTGCCCTAATCTTCTACTGTTTGCTTTTTGAGCAGTAAGCATGATAAAAAAAAATAGCCCCATCATCACACGCCTTTGGGCATCAGGGTGTCTCTCAGTTAAAGGTTAATTCTAAATAGCTGGAAGGAGGGGAAGTCAGCATGCTTCTCAATGAGCCATGGCTGGTAGACTTCCTAGACCTGCTGAACATGAAGAGAGCAGCCAGTTTTTGTTTTTTGAAAGACTTTGATTGGGGTCTCACTAGGCTTTGTTATATGTCAAGATATATCTGAGTGGAGAGCTGCGAGTAATCTGTACCATTTATGTTTCACCACAATGTTGTAACATCACAAACTCAAGTGTTTGTACTTGCTTCCTGTAAATGTGCAGTGGTCTTAGCCTTTACACCTGTGATGTGAATTTTGTACTTTGAGAGTTCCCCCCTGTTGCATGTGTTGTGTTGTATTTGATGCACTGTAATTATCCTCTTGTCTATATAAAATGAAAAATCTTTATTTAAAAAGAAATTTGCTTTAATTCATACACAAATATCTGTATTCAACTGAAAGTAGGACAACACTTTAAAGTCTTGCACATCTGTCAAGGATAAAATTGAAACCCTTTTATTACACTGCTCTTTCACCCTGGATACGCTGTCGTGCTTCAGCTAGGTCTCAGACCATCACTGCAGCTCAGCTGTGAAGCTGGGGAAGCCATTAGCATCAGAGAGGCTTTAACAGAGACATCCCTGCAGCTTTGAGGGCCACGGCGGTCCAGGCTCTGTGGCCCTTGGAGTGGACTTAGGCGTGTGGCAAGCAGGCAAGGTCTCATCATCACCATCACTCCCTCACTCACTCACAGCCCCCCTTCCCTCATACTCTCTCTCTTTGTGTGGTCCAAAGTGTTGACCATCCGAGAGAGATGGAAGAGAAGGACAGGGTCCCAATCCAACTAGCTCTGTCAGCGAGGTAATGCATTTCCAGCCCCCCACCCCCCCACCCCCCACCCCCCATATGTCTGAGTGAAAGACAGATAGAGGAGAAGGAGCTGAGAGAGAGACGGACAGACAGAGAAAGAGAGAGCCTGTCCACACTCCGGCTAGTGTCTGCTTACTGCTAACCTCCCCAGGTCCTGCATTGCCTCATCCTATATGAGCTCAAAATGGGCTGGGACCCATGTGTCAGGGGTCGCACTGTGGGGACTAGGCTTGGCCTGAAAGCCTGGGAAACATGTAGACATTTGGCCATATATACATTGGAGCTGCCAAGAGCAAATACTGCATGCCTGCATGCTTGTGCACAAACACAGAAAAAGACACTACATCTAAAACACATGGCTAAGTGAGTGGGTGTAAAACTGAGAAAAAAAGGAGGAGGGAGCTGCTGTAGGTAAACAGGTTGGGAGCATCGTGGTAGTGCAGAGGGGGAAATCCCCCTGCAGGATCCCTTCCCCCTGTTGTCCTTCCACCACACACCTCACAAATCACAGCAGCTTCTCACCAAAGTGCACATTCCTCAAGATTCAACTTCATGAGAAACATATGGCTGACGTGAATCACATTATTCTTGATTAAGTGAGTATTGGGGAAAGCATCCATAATAAACATTAGACATGAATTCATTAGATTTCTCAAGTGCATAACTATGTGAAGAAGAAAAAAATGATCTGCCACAGGTAATGCATTCAGGTGATAGTTTAAGTTCCCTGGCATGTGATCAATACAGCCAGCCAAATATTAGGAGAGAAATGCAAACAATAATCTGAAGATATTGAAGATTTAAAGGAGGGGGTTTTCTGTCACTCACAATAAACAAACAGCATTTATACAAAAACACAAATCAAATGATACATTTGAATCAGATAGGAGACAAGAGGATGAGAAACTATCAAAACAGTAATGGCTTTAGGTTCAATATAATCTACTGTAAGGAAAAGCAAGCAAGTTCCTGAAAATCAGTGAAGGAATTGTAACAGGGTTAGTATACGAGTGCTTGAAATACTTGAAAATACAAATACTACTAATAACTTTAATGTTGTGTTTTAAATGTTTGAAAAGTGCTTAAACATCTGATAAAGTGCTTGAGATGCTTTGAATTGGAATTGTATTTTTTCTCAAAATAAATAGCTATCTGACTGAACAGCTTCCACATAAAATAAACACCACTCCGCCCGGGCCTCACTTGCTCCTCAGTGTGAGTGTGTGACTGACATCTGTCAGTGTGTGTTGGTGTGTCCTGCTGAAGACACAGTGAGTGGAAGTTAAGAGAATACCAGGAGGATGTTTTGGCTGGACTTAACTGTAACTGTAACGTTAGTTCCTGGCAACTGAAATGTTGAGCAAACCGATGCATAAGTAGCCAACTTATGGCTAACTGAATAGGCTAACACCCAATTCACACATACTCCGTGCACCCCGCGGTCCGTCAGCTCCGCAGTTTTGCTCCGTCGGACGGCTCGCGCCCATTCACACTGGATCTGTTTCTGGGACGTCAGCACAGCGGAGCGCACCCATGACACATCACAAGAGAACTACAAGATCCCGCGGGAATAAAGAGAAAAACATGCAAACAACATGTTGCTTTGTCTTTCTGAGGATGAATTGTTGTTAATTCCGTTCCTGTTTTGACGTAGTGTTGATAAAGTGATGAAAAATACGATTGCGAGTCCGTATGTTGTGTTTTATTTTGAAATTGAACGGATGCTCTGTGCATTTCCTTGTCTGACTTCCTGTCCAGGCTGTCATATTCTGTCCAGCTTGACTCGTGCCTGCAGTGTAGTCCGGCGAAAATAGACTCGCTGTGTATTTGAAACGGAGCAGAGCGTAGTGCCGTCGGTGGCTCGCGCCGCTGACGGACCGCGCCGTGCACAGAGTATGTGTGAATTGGGCTAGTGTACAATCTGAAGTTATTCTCAAGTCATAACTCTGCTTCCTGGGGTTCGACAAATATCCATCCAGTGACTTCCTCTGCAATGTAGGGTTAGGGTCACTACTGCAGTTAATAGGACAAGAGTAGATTTGTCTTGGCAGCGACAGATATTTCCAGTCCGCTTAGCTTATAAACCTGTTCGCTAGTGGCATTGTAGTTCTGTCATCTTGTGCTATTACCATCCTGTTGTTTTCTGAGGAGAAGACAGAATTGTTATATTGTAATAAGCAATATACCACAGCTACTGTACAAGGTGCTGGAAAAGCTTGAAAATGCACATTTACTGCCTTGATTTATACAGTCTAATGATGTAGAAGGCAAAGCAGATCAGCTGCAGACAAAAACTGACTTGAGCATGTTAAAGACAATCTGTGACTAAAATTGATAAAACCTTGGTTTACCTCCAAGCTAAAGTAGTCTGAACATATACTCCTCAGTTTCAACTGAACTTGGAAAGTATTGACAGGAAGTCTTGACAGATCTTGGTTTACTTCAATTGACTTTATTTATCGATTAGGAACTTCAGTTGTGTAGAAGAGCATCAGTGCACACACAGCTCAGCACAAAAATCTAAGAGTCAAATCTTGATCAGAGTAGTTATGGGGATTTTTCAGATTATTCATTTTTGGTCAACTTTTGTAAAATGAGCAGCAATTTTGTAAAACAAAAAATTAAATGTGAAACTCGTCCTGCAGCTTTAAGAAAACAGAGCTCTGTAAGTCATCCCCCTACACCTTACAACATGAAACTTGAAATCCCCCCTTTTGTGAATCCTCCTTTACTGTAGGTGTTCACCTGAGTTAAAGGTGAATACTTGTGCTTTGACTTGTCATGTATGAATCACAGAGATTAAATAGTGTCAGGATGGGAGGAGGTGTACAGTTTGTCTGTTTGGCCTGTGGGGACATGGCTGACGGCTTGCGGAGTCATTACATGAAGAAGAGAGTGGCGTGTAAGTGATGGCATGTCATTAGGTCAATGAACACACTCTACCCTCCAATTCACACCATCCCACAATCAGCTGACAACGCAGATGAAAGGAACGAGACAGTGACAGCACAGTGCTGAGAGGAAAAAATGTAGAGAGACAAAATACAGACAGGAAAAAAAAACTGCAGAATCCAACATTGGAGGAGGATAATTAGAGGGCACGATCTTGACATGCCATGCGATTACTCGAATCCTGTGATATCCCTGAGAAGTTCCAGTCAGTCTGCTCTATAATCTAAAGCTCGGCCAAGAGACAGTGCAGAGGAAGAAGGCATGGGAGACAGATGAATGAAGCAACAGAGTTCACAATGTCTTCGGTAAATCATGAACATGAGAGGATTTCAGGAGGTATTTATTCTTATATCTTGACACACAAACTGCATCCTGCGACAACCATAAATAGGCCGTTATCAATAGGGTTTAAGAAAATACTTACTGCAGCCATATTCAAAAGTATGTACCAATTAAGTTCCTACATGTAACAGAATAATACAAAGCCAAGAGTGTTGAGCACATACTGACTCATTGCCCACGGGAGTATGGGAGTATGAAACTTTACTAAGAGTAAACCTAAGGGCATCTAAATTACACCTTTGATTATTAATTACCCAAAACGCAACCATCTATTACTGAAACCACGTCATCCTGCTTTTGGCAGAGCAGCCAGCCAGTGATTCAGAAAGGTGAAGCACAGGAAACTACTCTGGCAAATTACACAGAGGGCAGGAAGAGTGTGAAGCATGTATACAGGAAAACATCTGGCAAATATTTTTAAAATATATTAAAAGTAGTTTAGTCTGTGGAGGAACCGCCATCAGATATTTAAGCATACTGGATTTTAAGAAGAAAATCTACAATACATGGAAAATATGAGGTGTCACCAAGAACAATGGGAAACTGTGGGTATGATAATTATTGATACTTGAACTGACTATCAGTTATTTCGGCAGATAAACTTTAGAGCCTTTATATATATCTATATATATCTATATATATATATATATATATATATATATATATATATCATACTAGGCATAGTTTTGATCTCTGTCAGCTCTTATAATGATCTCACTTCATCATTCTATCAAAAGGTTGTAAATAACTTCATTGTTTCATACCGTGGCCAGCATGATTGCCTGGCCTGCATTCGCATCAGTAACATTGTTCCATACAGAGAACTCTTGTGTTTATACACAGTCCGATAGAGCAGGTGGTAAAATGCACATAGTTGGTTTGCAGACCAGCCAAGAAGCAGGAAGAAGAAGAAGCAACCATGGCAACCGCTCATGAATTTAAGTCCATCTTGCTAATGTGGATGTTTTTGTAAATTCTAAGGCACCAACAATGGTCCTCTTCCTACTTCCACATCTACCGTGCAGCTCAGAGGTCGAAATAGGCCCATGCTGTCACGTTGGGAAACTTGATGGTTTTTGAAGCAATAGGAGCCATTTAGAATTATGTCATATCTCGGTCCACTTTCCTTGTTTGAGCACAGATGCGTTCACATCTCCCACAGTTTACACTCTAGTATACATGGATTCTGCCCGAGACCACCTCTCCATGCTGCCCCTTACTTTGTGTTCACACTGATCAAACCAACCGGACTTTGGAGGTTAAGAATTCAGGCCCGGTCCCTAATGTGAACCCCCCCCCCCCCACCCATAAGAATTGCATTGGATCTGTTCAGTGGAATTATTACTTCAAGTAAACAAGTAAGTCTCAGACAGATCATCAATTTCCAAACTTACTTTTTTTTACAATCTCTGGATAAAATATCAGGCTTCAAATAATCCTCTGAGAAGTTGATGTCTTTCCTTTTTTAGCCAATGATGGCTCATTTTTTGCGTTTTAGCATTGGGCTTCATATTGAGCAGCTTTTATTTCCACTTGGTTAAAGTATGCATTGCACCCTATCTCTAAACAACAATCACATTATTTTACCATTACTTCAAATGCTGCACTATGCAACCTTAAGAATGAGTAATGCACGTGGACCTATGGAGCCCATATGGACTGACAGGACACCATGAATCCACAATTTATGACAAAGGATAACTCCAGTTTAAAATGGCTTGGTGTCTTTTTTTTCACTGTCAAAAGTATCTTAGAGCATTATAATCACACAGTTACTTACTCAAATTAAATCTTATATTAACTGATCTAACCACCACTCACTGAAGCATAGACACATCCTTGAGATATTAGCAGCACACATGAGTGCAGTGTGATTTTTGTTATTCATGTGTCATGTGATACATTTATTGTATATATATATAGTATATACAGAATAGGCATATTTGAAATATTTCCACAAAGACAATATTTGAGAGCTTCTCCCTGCATCTTTTCAAGGATTGTTATAAACAGTGGGTTAACCTAAATTATTCCTAACAGAGGCGTCGCCAGGAACTCCAGGCCTCATGAAAAGATCTCACATAGGGCCCCTACCATGGCCCAAACTAAACCCAGATAATTTCTACAACAACACCTCCACCACACAAATGACCCTTAAAAACTTTAAACAACTATGCTTTGTTTTACACCCTGAAAATGGGAGATAAATAATCACTGTAATATTTCCTCATAGTTTAAACATAATTTCAACTTTGTAATATATGCACCTTTCAGACAGTTGAAACATTCCCTGCAACATTATTTTACTTATTAACTTGCTATAGTTAATGTTCTAAAGGATTTTATTGTATAAATTGATCTTATTGGTAAGATTTTTGAATTAAAAATTCTACTGGCATTAATGATAAACTGTAAACATACAATACATCTTAATTAGATTCTGCCACACTTGTCAGCATGACTTTAAAATTAGGCTGTAATAGTTCTTCTCAGTTCTGACTTCACTTTAATTCTTCTTACACTGCATTATAATTTGTCTCACCTGACTTTCAAAATGTTGTTTTTTGTGCAGAAGTATCGGACTCAGTTTTAATGCTAGCGCGACAACATTGATATCATATGAACTACACTGAATCTGTTGATATCAAATATGTTACTGTAGCTCACTGGGAAAGACGCTAAATATAGCTTCAAAGTGGACTCTTTTTGACCGCGATGTAATATTTTTATAAAATAAGGTCGTATGAAATCGTATCTGTGAAGGGGTTTAATAAGATATATTTCTACATAAAACACAGATATGATCAAAATGATATTCTTTTCTGAATTCCTCTAACAACTGGTTTAATCTGCAGCCTGCCACATCTCTCACTCTTGACTCGACTGACCACTGACAGTTCAATCCAGGTGAGAGGTGATGGGAGAACTAAACCATTCTGCGCATTCAGAAGGGGGGAGAGGGCCATTTAGAGAAACTTCACATTTTTTCCAGAAAGGAATTCTGAATGTTTGTTTATTTATTCAGACAATTCTAATTATCTTATTGCGTTTATAACATAGAGAAAAAAGCTAAATAAGAAATACATTTTTATTTCAGGCCCATAAAGGCCCCCCT
This sequence comes from Labrus bergylta, assembly GCF_963930695.1. Taxonomy (NCBI): domain Eukaryota; kingdom Metazoa; phylum Chordata; class Actinopteri; order Labriformes; family Labridae; genus Labrus; species Labrus bergylta. The sequence goes on along the minus strand of NC_089202.1, from coordinate 2,407,921 downwards.
CCCCACTAGGGCCCTGGGTAGTCAATCCCACTTTCCCCCCACTACGACGCCCCTGATTCCTAAAAACAGATTAAAATCTAAAACAAAAGGTTTTTTGACTCATCCAAAAACTGAAAAACGCTACATTCTTCAACCAAAGGGCTACTGTGGGTCAGTGGTAGAGTCTGTCGTCTCTCAACCGTAAGGCCGGTTGTTTGATCCCCAGCTCCTGCAGTTACCCCAAGTCACAAGACAAGAAACTCACTATAAAGGCTTAAGTCCATTTACCATTTACCAATAAAAGGTCAACAAACTCAATTATATATCAAATTAGAACTAGATTTTTTTAAACAAAGAGAGAAAACAACTGATATTAAACAGAAACTGTGATATATATCCAGAGAGAAGCTTAAATAGCTTTTGATCCAAACATTTCAACATCAATTAATTTGCACTTTCACTGAGTAGCTGTATCCGCTCCGTCTGGTCGGAGATTTATTCCTGAGAGAGGGAAAGACAACGAGGGAAGCATTCTCTGATTTCAGACTTTCTTTTTTCTTTCTTCTTTTCCTCTTCCTCTTCAGACCCACTCCTACCTCCCACCCTCCAACGCTGGTCTATGAAAACATACAAACATGACACTGAGCCGATGATAAACACCAGGTCTGTATTTGGGGAGGAGAGGAAATCAACTCCAGTTCAGGATGTGACCACTACCTCTGCCCAGATCAATCATACTCCACCAGACCTGCATGTGGGGGGCAACCATATCAGTACGGGGGGAGGGGGGGTTGGGAGCTGTACACACAATCCACATAGAGGGACACACACACATACAAACAAAGGCTATGGTAGTCTGTGTGCAGTGCAATGCATACATGGGCACAGCACACACAAAGTCAACTAGACTCCCAGGCAGGCAAGTAAAGAATGAACCTGCTGCAACTGGATTCCAGTGCGCGGGGCTGGGTTTACACTTTCAGCTCCCCCTTCCTTATCTCCCAGATTAGCTCGATAAGAGAATTATGAAGCCAGACGGACATCTAAAGCTTCCTGGGGGGTCAACAGTGTGATGAGAGACAGCCCGGGAGGGGATACTGCCGCCTCCCAAACGCTTAACTCTCCACCAACATATATGCACACACACATGTGCACCCATATGCAAAGACCCCCACCCCAGGGCTCCAAAATATTCATTGCTCCATCATCCCTTCTTTCCTTTATCAGAACGAGAAAGAGCGGGAAACAAAGGAGGAGGGAAGAAAGGAAGGGGGCGAGTACCTAGCCTTGCTTCTGTGACTTCCTTCCTGTAAATTCCAGGTTGTGTGACCCTCTTTCAAGGACAAAGAGCTGAAATACACTTCCCTCATTCCTCTCAGAATTCTCGGGAAAAACCAAAATGTTTCTTTTCAAGTTGCGGGATGTAAAGAACAATAAATTATGAAGGACAGGAAGCCACCTGGTCACAGGATCAGCTCAGACTGTGCAGGTACGAACATCTGGGTAAGAAGTGTCTGTGAAATGTATGCAACAGTGAGAGGAACGATGTTACTACGGGGGTTAATTAGGAATTACACATTTTTAAGCATTTTTACGAATTACATTGAGTGTTTTAGAGAAATACATGCAAGCATTGCAAATGGAAGTATCAATACAATGAGGGAAAATGGCGCTGATACTGTATGAAATATATCAAGGAGATCTACTACCATAGAAGTTGAAGTGTCTCTTGAAGTGAAGAGTGAACAGTGCAAGGAACTGGTAGTTCACTTGAAGTGCTTGAGTTGAAAAGGTATCTACAAAAACTTAAAGGAAGTGAAAAGTCTTGTAGGAGGTTGAGTTGTAAATTTGTGGCACTGAAAGTAGAGAAAGTGTAGCTAAATAAATCACTGGTGTGAAATAAGGCTGAACTGTTATCTGTGATTGAGTAGGAAAGAAACCCATGTCCATTTTTGTCTTAGCAATTTAATTTAATTTAATTAATTAATTGTCAGTTTAAATACACAGAAAGCAGTTAAAGGCATAGTATGTGAAATGTTATGACAATGTTTACATTCAAATATCTAAATTAATTCAAAATTGACTAAGCCTATGTTGTATAATTTTTTTGTTAAGTACTTACATTAGCTCAAAGGGAGTAGCAGAGAGAACTCCCATGATTCCCCGCTAGCCTCGACTTCATCTTTTGGTATTGTTTTGATTGAGAGCCCCCTGGCAGCGGAATTGAGTGAGAAAGTAGGGACTGTGATTTAACTGTAGATTAAAGCTATTTGATGTTGAGATAAAGCCATTAAAGTTGAGGTGTTTACATTGGAAGTGTTAATTCATATGTAAGATGTGACAGCAATTGATTTTTCTTTAAGTGGGAATTGGGTTAAATGCTAAGAATTATTATGGTATATGGTGTATGGTATATTATGGTATATGGTATATTATAATATGGTGGAATACATATAATTAAGTGGTTGTCATTCTCTATAACATATTGTGAATAAGGTGCCTTACCATGGAAGAACAAAAGTTCATATACCTTACAATAGCAATTCTATAAGATTCTTTACAACAGAGATTCCCAAAGGTTTTTGCTTATGACCCACTTAAAACATCATCCATATTGCATTATGTCAAGGGGTTGTTAATATTTTCAGTGAACTGATGTTTTTCTGCCCAGATTTTTTCGCTTGAATTCCTAGAAGCCTAAAAAGGTACAGAAGGTTTTCACAAGAGATATGCAACATTTCAGTTAATGCCATGGAAAACAGTTTTTCTCTATGTGTTTCTTTACTGTAAAAGACCCCTCAAGTTTATCAAGTTCCTGCTTTAGAGTCTCTCACAGTACACCTAACAGCCACCCGATCCTCACACAGGCCTTGTGCTGATATTGTGTGCCACTGGAGAGAGTATGCTGCATATAAAAAAACGTTTTTCTTTCTTCCACATAGCCCTCAAATTATGGCTGAGAACGTCTCCTGCAAGGTTGGCTGTTGGCAGAGGGGCCTCGGTGCCCTCACCCATCACACGCCCTCCCTTGGGTGAACCCTTACTTGCTGCCAGAACCATGGAGTTTTAAAGAGGCTTTAATGGAACAACCAGCACCACCCAACCCATATACCCCAACCTTCTCTACGTTTCCCCTGCATCTCCAAACCTGCAAGTCTCGGCGTCTATCCATCCCATGATTCACCTTCCAGCTCTGTCATCTGTGACGAGTGACGTACCCTGCTGCCCGGGGTATAATGAAACCCCTTTATGTAGATTGCCGTTGCACAACACCTGATCCCCTGGTCTGGTATCATCTTAACCTGACAAACTGCAAAAGTGCCCCCCCCCCCCCCACCCCCGACACCTTAACTCCAACCTTTGAAACGCTTGTGCCCTCACCGTTGGCTCAGGCCAGTCATCCTCTCATGCCATGCTAATTTAATCCAAAAACACTTCCTATAGCAGCCAGTTAATGTCAAAGTAGATTTCCTCTGCGCTCTCTGTAACCCAGAAAAGAGCACCACCCTGTTACTCTGCCAGGAACCTTCCTCGGTTTACTGTTTCTCAACAAACGGCAAATATGCTTCAAAACCAATAAACCTACCCCTGATATTTATTAGGCTGTTATTCAAGTATTCCCTCCCAAAGCTGCCAAATATGCATGCATGCAAGTGTATGCACACACACCTACACACTCACACATGCAGCTGGTCACACACCTTTCGTCAGCCGCAGACATATTAGTAATTCTAATGAGGAGTGGAAGATTAAAGAGTCACGTTGTCTTGGGTGTTACAGTACACGTCTAGCTTTACTATGAGGACCAGAGGTCAAGAAGAGGAACACACGGGGAGGAAATTGAGAACATTTCTTGATTAAAGGCCTCTGGAACATCTAACCTTTGACTGCACATGCTGTGTGTTTTTTTTTTTTGCTTGGAACCTCCAAAAGCACCTGGAAAGAAAAGAGGACAGAGGAGGATATCCAGGGACTACCATTGCTTGCCCAGACCTCTGGGGACAAACTGGTAAAAGCAGCAGCCAGCTTGGCAGCAGTGGTTATTGTTTGGCTCATGTAACTGTGTAGAATGACATCTGCATGTAAAGGCTGCTCTGTTTTTGTATGGAAATAACAGGCATTGAACATTCATTTTCCTCCCTTATATCCCTACTGCGTCTATTTCTTTTTCTCTACAGTCTTTTCTTGGTTGCTGACAAAGCTTTGGAAACTATCAAACATTAGTTTAGTTTAATCGTTTATTTGAATCAGGGACAGTAAACAAAAAAAACATTAGTCTCAGAAGAGAAGAGATGCTTTGTACCAGATTTAGCTAGCTAGCTAATTTCCATCTGTTGTCCCTGGGCAGATGATGGCAACAGCAAAATACAAATCAACCAGTCACACACACACACACATACACGCACACACACGCACACACACACACACACACACACACACACACACACACACACACACACACACACACACACGCACGCATTTCATAAGAGAGAAGAAAGACATAGAACAATTCACAGATATTAAAACATTATGTACAAGTTCCCCTGAGAGATCTAAAAGGTTGTCGAGATGACACATTAATGCTGACAAGACTGGTTACTTAAAATCAATTTTTTGACTTCCCGGGTGAAAGTGCAGAGGTTTGTACAAAGTTTAAGACTAGTTGGAAGACTGTTCCATTCTTTTATGGCTTTAAAAGAAAAAACAGATTGTGCTATAGCGGATATTCTGCTCGATATACATGGCTATTGCACTTGCAGAAAACCTACACAGAAACAATAAAGTCTAGAGTTTTTCCTTGGTTCTAGCTGACCAAGGTGTTAAAAACAATTTGCACGCTGAAAAAAACTTTATGAGGCGCATCTCCACCTCTTCCTCTCATTCTCATGAGACACTGTTTCCTCGTGTCCCCTGACCCCCCAACTCCCTCTTCCCCACCCACCATGTTTGCTTATCAATCCTCCCTCTGCACTGTCATCAATCTCTCAGGGAAACTCTTCTTGTTTCTGCCAGTTGTTTCCTCGACTGCCATCGTGTTTGCTAAGACCCTGCAAATGCGCCCCCTTTTCCTGCCGGGTTAGTCGGAGGCTAATAAAACTGTCTTGGTCAGTCACAAGACACCCTGAGAGAGAGAGAAAAATACTGTGGGGTTGGTGTATGTGTGTGTTTGGGGGGTGGGGGGTTAGCAGGGTCATGGGCCCAGGACAGGCTCAGTCGGACCTTACTGGCTCAGCCGAGGGGAGGGTCTCGCCACGAGGACCCACAAAGCTGGAGGATGATAAATGGCATTTAAAGGAGACAGTAAAACACAACTATTGCATAAAGTCATCAGTTAAAGTTAATTACAAAATATATGGGAGTTTGATTGAATGGGTCTCTGGGGAGTGATCAGGGAGAGAAGCTGCAGGCGAGCCGTAGACAGTCATCGGATGAGCGGCAGTGACTCACACACATTCCTTGAAGTGGGACCTGGTCTGTGTAAAGGACTCCAGTGAGCAGGGATGTTTCTTCCAGAGCAGCCATAAACGCATAAACCATGGGCTTTAATAAAGAACTTAAATATCCAGGTAATCAATTTAAAATCATATTGTTTTATACTGACTTTTGTCTGAATTATGAGAGATTTATTCTTAATTCAATGACTCCTTGAGAGAACAAAGGGACTGTAACTACTTCATCAATGCCATGATCAAGAGCAAACTTGACTCCGATAACATCAGACTTCACAGACGTGATAGGTGTATTTGGGTTTTTAAATTCTAACATGGCAAATAACATACAGGAGGAATCGGGGTTGATAGAAGTTGAGATGAGCATGAGCATCTTGAGCAGGAGGTGAGTTCAAATTCATTCGCTGTGCTTCTTCCTTCAGTCAGCTTGCCTCTCAATTAGCTATCATTTCCTTCCAATTAAAAATCCATGGTTCGACTGTACTCTGAGTCCTTTTCAATGGTAGATATTTAAAGTGTAATATTCACAGATTTGAAATCAGTGTGGCTTCAACATTCTCCGAGAAAATCAAGATAAATAAAACTACTATTAACATACCTCACATTGCAGGAAAATCTGCCAAGAAAGTCTTCAAAACCATTAAAAAATCAAGACTTTTCTTATTTGACGGAAGGGGAAATTGGGCCCAAATACTTGTGTACACGCCATTAGGGACGTCAGTGGCACAGTCATAGAGTCGGTCATCTGCCAACTGGAAGTAGAAGTCTTCCTTGGGAAAGACACTGAACCCCACTTTTTTTCCACTGCTACATTAGTGGCATGAGAATGTGTATGAATTATATTGGTTAAAACTGATGGATACCTTAACTTAGAAGCCTCTGCTATCAGGGTGTGAATGTGGTGTGAACTGGACTTTGATGAGTCAGACGACTGAAAAAGTGCTATTCAAGCTCAGGTCCATTTACCATTTAGAATACATTTGCATGAAGTTTACCCTATATCAACTACCTGATGTCCCACCTCGAGGTGGCAATTGTACGTTTTTTCCTGCTGTTTGAGTTTAACTGTATAAAAAATAGAATCAGGGACCCTCATGCATGGAATTATCAAACCCAGTTTAATGAAAAGCAAGTTACCTAATGCAAAGTCTGTTTTCTCTTGTGCATAATGTAAGGAGTTCAGTTGCACAACAAATATGATGCATACAAGTTTCTAATTATTCAAATTATTATTGATGTAACATGTACTTCATCAGTTTACATTGGATCATGAACATTATTAATAAACATCTCCATGTTGAACCATGGGCGTGCAAAATCTGATCCACAGAAAGTCAACAGCCAATACATACAGAACACCTATAACAATAGTATGGAGGCTATTATGTATGCTTTTTGTGAGTTTTTCTGTCTGTGTTTGTGAGTTGGTGCTTGTGTGTGTGTGTGTGTGTGTGTGTGTGTGTGTGTGTGTGTGTGTGTGTGTGTGTGTGTGTGTGTTTATTGGGATCTGTGAAGTATCAGACAGACTGCTTTGTTACTGCTTCTGAGTGTTGAGGCGCAGCCATTCATGCAATCTCTGTGTCTGCGTTTCTCTATCATTTTCAATAAGTCTGTTTTTTCATCTTACTATACCTCAGTGCCTACTCAGTAACATAATTACATATTCCCAACATGCTAACACACAGATTCATACAGGAAAACATGCATAACACCTTATGTACTCCTTTCCATGCCAAATGGCAGGCTCTCATGTTGCCCTGGCTGTGTCTTCTCATGAGCTTTTTATTCCAGAATTAAAGGTCCATGAAGCCTAATCCCTGTATAACATATTATAAAGTCAAAATAACATTAAGATAAAATGCTAAGAAGGAGGAGAGTAAAGGGTCGGGGAGTAGGTCTGGTGCTGGTGATGATGAATACATCTCTATGGTTTGCACCAAAGGAAACTTTTATGCTGAAGAACAAGAAGCACATGTAGCGAGCAAGCTACCAGGAAATTGGTATAGTCTTGTATGATTTTATAGGGAACTTGGGCATGCCCTTCACATTAATTAGGCTGTGGAGTGCGGAGGTATTTTTTACAGGAAACTAAGTATGGAACCCCTGCTGTTCGCCTCGGGGCTACAGCTCCTGACTCAAAAAAGTCCTAGAGGACTCTGTAACCAGAGTAAAGCAGGATAATGCAGGTCATATGCACACAAACATGCTGACACACATCAACAGGCACGATCACAGACATGCACACAAAACTGATATACATTGGGAAAACACTTTTTGCTGAGGACAAACAAATGACAAAATGAGATTTTGGAGGTTTGAGTGGCATGTGCAGGTACTGTTTTAAAGTGTAATGTCTAGTTTATTGATTCATTTGTAAGAGAAAAACATTATGTGCTTTGCATTTGGACTGATGTTGTTGTGTAAAGATTATCAAATTAAATGTCTTGTGATCCTCTGGTGCAAAAAAAAACCTTAATTTTGTTTACTGGGTGTGTATATACTTGTTTTAAGGATATTGCGGGGACTGTGTTCAAATTAAGTCACATTACAGAGACTCGTTTCCAAGAGGGGACAAAAAACATGATCCCAGCAAGCAAGACCTGTAAAGCTGAAACATTTAGTCTTACCTCAGATCTGCTTCTTGTTCCCATTCTTCTTCTTCACTCTGTGTATGTGTGTCTGTGTGTGTGTGTGCGTGCGTGCGTGCGTGCGTGCGTGCGTGCGTGCGTGCGTGCGTGCGTGCGTGCGTGCGTGCGTGCGTGCGTGCGTGCGTGCGTGCGTGCGTGCGTGCGTGCGTGCGTGTGTCTGACTGCCCATGTCCTCTCTGCCCACCCAGGTAGTTCTTCAGAAGTACACAACAGTAACGCTATCCTCTACTTGTATGGTACTGTTGAAATGCCTGTGTTCATTGAGTTAACTTAAATTCAGAAAAATATCATCAGATAGTATTAACACCTAACAAGTGCAAAAATATTTGTGTACAAAGCAAAAAAATGCAGCTTTTAGTACAAACTCCATGCTGTGTTCAGTTTTCCTATCTACATGAGGGATTTGAAGTAAATGATATAGCAAATGTATACAGTTCTTTGACTTATCTGAATCAACCTGACTGTTTACTTTTGCAATCATTTTTACCACCTTCTGTAATAAAACAACATGAGTGTGTTCACCTGAACCAAAACATACACTTATTGATCTTTAGTTTTATTTCCAATAGAATAGCTTTAAATAAATATATATTCTAAGTGGACACAGTTTTTACTATTCTTATTTGAGTGTCATAAGAAGTCAACATGTTTTACTCTTTTAAGACTTGAATTAAGAGTAGAATTTTGCAGCATAAAAGGAGAAATGTGAATTTAAGCTAACCTTTGTGTTCTCATGGATTATTTTACATCTTCAAGGCCTAAAGAAGCTGATCAAATATAGGAATGAGAGAAGACACTACATCTGATTTCAAGAAATGAAATAATAAAAAATGTTTCACTTTTTTTTGCAATATCTTGAAACTAGAGATTTTTATGGACATGTCAGATGGATGTGGCTTCTCTCGAGTGTAATGCCATTTTATTATAAAGAGAATTTGACGAATTCACTTTGACAGGAGTTCTTGAAACTCATGTACAACAACCCTCCCTCCATAAATGCTCACTATACTGCGTTTATTCCTGCTTCTTTCCTCTCCCACACTGAGGCTAGATGTGCAGTTGAGCGGATGAAGGGCCATGGCAGTGTGTAGCACAGTGTCAGGACAAGCTGTGTCTAAACGTCTCGATGTATGTTTACACAATCTAATGCACAAGTTCAAAGGTGAAGGGGAAAAGGGCTTTTAATGTTTCCGGGTTTATTTATTCAGCCTAGTGCCTGGCTAAGAACTAACTCCTACACTCCCCACCCAACTCAACTCCACCCCCACCCCCCTTACACAGGGTTCCCAACCTCAAATGACATTGTGAGACCTGCGATATGATTGGTGAAGAGCACAATGTGGTCTGTGTGAGTGGAAAAAAAAGGCGCTGTAACTTCTATCCACATGTTTTCTGAGGCAAGTTAAGTACACACGGTAGTATATAAGCGCAATAAATCAGCAAACAGGCAACCATAACAGTCCCGCTCATTTCTGCACGGGGGCGGGGGGAGGGGCAGGGGGGCTCTGTTATCAATTTCAACTAGCTCATGTAATTTTCTTTACAAGATCTCAGAACTAAATGATAGCTTTCTGTTTTGTTTTGTTGTTTTTAATGAGAAGTGAAATCTGAATTATGTTGGGAAACTTAAACTTAATTAAAAAAAACATCTGTGTTGGTACCTTTCTAAGCAGATGTTCAAATAGTATTAACACACACACATATACACATAAAAATTGCTTTAGGTAGGGAGACGCAGTATGCCAAACTTTAACTGTTGTTCCTGAGCAGTCAATCATAAACAGTCGAGCCATTTTATTTGGCCAACTCGCTGTAAGTGGAAAGTGTTGGCACTCTGGACAGAGGCTCATAAAATTGACATGTCTATAAATTCATGCATTTATTGACACAAATTAATAGATGCAATACCTTCCTCTGCTATTTTATTCTCTACTTTTCTCTGCACCCAATTGGACACAGATTGGGTGGGGTTCCCAGTCTAAAGGAAGTGCTCTTTTTTCTTTACAAAAGAATTAAGTTTCAAAATCTTTTAGTAGAATTTAGCGGCCAGACTAAACAGAAAACATGAAAGTTTACTGTGCACAGATGCGCTCAAGTTCAGTTTGAGTCCAGGAACTGAAGCCAAAGAGTCATGGCTGAGTGTGTATTATGACTATCAGGGGGCTCTCTTCTTCAGACAAGGACAAACCATTACATTCTGCAGAGGAGAGGATATTTTGGAAGGGACAGATTGAAATGCATTGCTTTCTGTGTGCAGTCTGCATGTGATGTCTGGGTTTGAGGGGGTTTCCTGCAGGTGATCCAGCTTGTTCCAACAGTTTAGATGGATGCAGGTGAACATAAAACCCCATTTTGTATCATGTAGTTGCTTTGCATTTCAGGGGCACTAACCCTCCACATCCCAAATTAGTCTATCAATATTAAGTTATTATTATTTTATTACACTTTGTGCATAAACTGCTACATCATACAAGAACAAGATGTATAATTCTTTGTCGATGTTGAACACATTTTGTATGACAGCATAGCTGGTTTGTCCCAAAATTTGGATTCTGATCCTATAAGACCATGTGACCTGTTCTTTTGGCAATAGCATTTTTTTATCTAAATAACATTTGAACATATCTGACCCTTTAAGTAGTGTACATAAACAGTATAATACATACTTTTTTCCATTAGTCGCCGGTTGCCTAGCAGTTATCTCGCAGAGGCTGAAGTCCTTGGCAAAGCAGCCATGGGTTCAAATCCATCCTCGCCCCTTTCCTGCATCTCATCCCCACTCTCTCCTCCTAAAATGTCCTGTCTCTCTTGAGCTATCATATCTAATAAAGGCAAACATGGCCTAAAGGTATATTTAAATATATTTTAAATGTATTTAAAAAAAAAACATATTTCCACTATCAGGAGTGTTTTGTGTGCATTTTGTCACATTTATTAAAGAATCAGTTTGTCACAAAGGAAACTAATCAGTAGGATTTATTTATTGTGTTTCAATAAGGTCCAAGGAAAATAAAAGTCTGGATATTTAAATGGAAAAACGTGAATAGTATTTAAACAAATATAGTAGTACATGGCAATCCCTCATGAAACATAATACACTTTTATTTCAAATGTATGTGAAGGTACCAGTCTTGTCTAACCCCTTTCAGACTTGTGTGATCCAGCAGTGATCCCACCCAGCAACAGGAAGCACTGTATGTTATGGGTTAAACATGCCATGAATTATGGGTTAAGGTTTTTCCCCCGGAAGAGAGTCCTTTAATGTCTCAAATTGCTCTGCAATGAAGGAAGGAATGGCTCTCACATGGCTTTTCTTAATGAGTTATGGTTCCTAAGTCATTTTGTTGTATTACATGTATTGAAATGATGCATTTCTGCAACTCCTCCCCTCATTTTTAACTAACGCTATAACAGGCTCCAGGCTTGAGAACAAACCGACTCTGCTTTTTCCAGACTAATTTTCTCAATTTCGTCCTTGCTCATCCCCTCCTCCCTGTACTAACGAGATGTGCCAGTCACAGGACACCCTGCTGGCTGCACCGAGCACTGCCTCTGTGGGACAGGTGAGGAGCCGGCTTTTGCCGATCAGCCTGGCTGGAAATCAGGAATGCCCTTCTTACCCTCCTCCTCCTTCTCCTCCGCCTCCCTCCTCCTCCTCCTTCCCTTCCTAATGGCTCATACCAAACACACCAGGAGATCTGTGACCGCACCATGAGAAGACTGCCACCAGCTTCCCCAGAGGTGGAGGATCATGAGCACAAATGCTTTGCATCTGTTTTCTTTGTTTCTCCATGAGCTGGATGTAAAGGGAGACAGTCTAATGTCCCTGGAGGTTGAATGTTCATGCAGGGAGCCCCGATGTTTTTGGTTTGCAAACAGAAAGATACAAGATAGTTGTTTATGTTATTCATATTTCACATCACTTCTGTAGTTTTCATTCATAAACTTCAGAAATTAAGCCTAAGGGAGGCTCAGTTGCAATTTAAACAGCACTCTGTCATGAAACTGTATCCATCAATGCTCACTCTTGTTAAGAGGTTTTATTAAAATATGCTGAAAAGATGTTTCACTACTGCTCTGGTATTTTTATTATTTTATTTTTATGAGAACATCACTTTTTTCCTCCCTTTCCGTTTGGTTTTCCTTTCCTTCAGTTTACATTCTCTTTACTGCCTCTTCTCCAGAGTTCAGCTGGAAGTGCTCTGTTTTCTCCACAAGAATTTTATGACTCTCTGACAGAGTGTTGAGACACAGAAAACTGAAGCAGCACAAAAAAAGACGATGAGACGGCACTGACAAACGGGGACACAAAGCCTCGGAGGAATGAGGAGGAGAGAGATGGAGACAGAGAGAGAGAGAGAGAGAGTGAGTGTGTGTGTGTGTGTGTGTGTGTGTGTGTGTGTGTGTGTGTGTGTGTGTGTGTGTGTGTGTGTGTGTGTGTGTGTGTGTGTGTGTGTGTGCGTGAGTGTGTTTTTGCGTATGTGCTTGTATTTATGTGGCCAACATATTTCAGTGTAATGACTTAGCATTTCTACTTACATTAAGTCATTTCCAAATCTCACAGGAAGTTTGGCTTCCACAGGACATATGATGTTAAATGTACCTGCTCTGCCCAGTTGTGCTCTGAGTTGAAGTTGATGAGCTACATCTCACATGTTTAATGGTTCACAGCAGCCTTGCAGCATCTGTTCAATGTCTGTCTGAGGGTGGATATGCATTTTTAGGGCCAATAAGTGTACGAGTGACAGGGGTGGATGGAATAGTTCGCTCCAGATTAATCAGATTCAGTGCAATAACCCTGCACAATCCTAGAAGTCTGAACCGGATCTCAGTTCTGACTTGCATTTGGAACCCCTCTTATGTAGACAAAGAGGTAATTTGCAAAAAGCATCTGGATCCGGTGGCAGGGCAGGCCGAGCACTGGAGTACTCTTCCATCCAAAACCCCTCTCCACCCAACCCCCTTTCCCCTCCAACCACCACCCTCGTCTGTTTATCATAGGATCTCTAACACACAATCAAACATGAAAGGATGAGTGCTCGCAAGAGCCCTTTCAGATTTTGTGGAAATGTGACATATCTGGAAACATTTAGCCTGTCATAGCTGCTGCTGCTCTTCAAAGAGCGCCGAGAGGAATAGATTAATGTCGCTTCTGTAACAAACCTTCTTCCTGTCTGTCCTCCTTTCCTACTAAACACATTGGCTCCCTATATCCACTGTAACCATACACAGAGATTACTGACTATATAGTAACAAGCCAGCAAATCATTTAAAGATGTGTGTGTGTATTGACATCATACTAGCCAGGATTTCCAACTGATAAGGCATTTGTTGTTCATTTAATACTTTAAATATTGCCTCTGTATCCCATTATGTAAACTACATTTACCATAATTGATAAATGTTTTGCAAACTAAATAGGAAAGGCATGTGACTACATACATTTGTATGTCATCCTACTAAGGGGAGGTACACGTGTTTATTATACTGAATTTTATTGCATCACAATGTAATGTAAATATCACACATGCATTCATTAGCATGAGTTATTATTCATTCTCTTTGTATGAGTATTGTACCGAAATGTATCAGTGTGTCTTTACTAAATATATGACCTACTCATTTTACACAGTACCAGACCTACTAAATTGACAAAAAGGGAAAATTCAAATAAATTAAATAAATTCAAATCCTGTAACAAGGTTTCTTTCAGGAGTTCCCTTTTTAGTTTCAGTTTATTATTCTAACTCCATACAAGTGCCAGTCCACTTCCTGAGCACTGCCGAGGTGCCCTTGAGCAAGGCACCAAACCCCAAAACTGCTCTGGAGCGCTCACTGTGGGCAGCCCCCTCACTCTGAGACCTCTCCATTAATGCATGTCCATAGGATCCTGTTTGTGCATGTGTGTGTATTTCAGCCTATGTTTGTGCAGCATGTTCATTAGACAGAGTGTAAAACTGAATTTCCCCTTACGGGATTAATAAAGGAAAAATTATTATTCAATTATTATTATTATTATTATTATTATTATTATTATTATTATTATTATTATTATTATTATTATTAATTATTATTATTAATTATGTTAAGGACTTGGGAGTCTGACTGTTAAGAGTGCACAAGCAGATATTATTGGACAGAAAGTTAATGTATAGACAATGGAGGACACAAATAGATGTTTACTGCATACACCAGGGCACACCAGACACATAATGACACATGCTGGAGAAATAATGAAAAAGAAAAAAATGTTTTCAATTTGAAAAATCTGCAGAGTGACTCTTTAAGTTATATGCACCAGACAGACAGCCACACTTCAATACTTATCCCCCCATCATTCTTAGGTGTGCTAAACGTCTTTGTACAATTCGTTGAATTCCTGGCAGGACCAGATTAGATTTTTGGAACAAAGCATGCAAATGATCTCAAACATTATTTTTCCTTTTTGTCATACATTGCACTGTATTTTTTTTATGAAGTGAGAGAAAGAACAAAGAGTTACGCAAAGGCCTGTTGCAACAGACACTTCTATTAAGCACTGACAGCACAAATCAAGGCATTTTAACCACAGAGGGGTGTTAAAATACCAACAAACCATCAACAGGCGATTGAGGATGTCCCAAATTTGCAAGTTTATACCGCATTGACCAGAGGTAGGACTGGGATTTGTAGCCACAGAGTCAATGTTGGTCCAGCAGAGGACAGACGATGCCTGTGTGTTGTGCAAAAGCTACCATTCACTCACATTGGTTCTGTTTGAATCGAGCTGTTTTCACACATGCACCCATGGGGGGTCTTAATGTAAAAAAAAACAAAAAAAACATGGCATACAAAACAACAGATTCCAACACTATAATAACAGTTTTTCCTTTAACATATAATTGAATGCATTCACAGTATCATTGAACGAGTGGAATATAACTGGCGAGCAGAAATAGTATG
The DNA here is from genome assembly GCF_963930695.1 of Labrus bergylta. Classification (NCBI taxonomy): domain Eukaryota; kingdom Metazoa; phylum Chordata; class Actinopteri; order Labriformes; family Labridae; genus Labrus; species Labrus bergylta. The sequence goes on along the minus strand of NC_089202.1, from coordinate 2,392,902 downwards.
AAGCAGCTTTATTACGTGCACAACAATTACACCAGTCATGTGACATCACACTTACACACTCAAAGTCCATGCTCGACTTTGCTCGGAAACTTTACTAGTAGGGCTGTCAGGAAAAATCCTGGGTAAAGTTTGGGTAAAGAATTTGGCCGTTTTGCATGCACACATGCAGCTCAACCTAAAAAATTCTGGAAAACTTCTGTAGTTTTGTGCATGTGTGAAAACACCACTAGGTGATGATAAAGTAATCAGTCACTTACCTAATTAAAAAAGTCAGTCAGCTATTGTTCTAGTTTGTACTGTTGATTAAGCATGGGGTCAAAAAAATGTCAATGTGTTGGTTGATTCATCACATTTTAGATTACTTTCGTGTAAGTGACTTGTGAACTTCAAGAGCAGCTTTTGTCATCAAAGATGTTTTTACTCATTAAATTGTTGGCCACATCTCATTAATATTAAGTGCAAACAAAAATCCACCACAAAACCTTGTTTCAATTCATGTCATTCATCATGTCAACAAAGGAAATAGTTTTATATGTTTTAAAAAGGGTGACGATGTTGAGATGAAGATGAGTTCTAGTGGACACCAAACAGCAGATACAAACTGGGAGGTGAACTGTTTTGGCTAGATAGACAGACTTTAAAAAAGACGAGAAAGAGAGACAAAAATAGGAGGTCAGACAGAGAGAAAGGAATGCTGTTTACTCATTGCACTCATCCATAAGAGGGCTCCATCTCAACAGTCAGTCAGCCGGACGTTGTCTTGAGTTCAGCACCACATCCAGCCAACTACCCCTCCTTTCTTCCCCCCAAACCCCCTAACCCTAAACCGTCACCACTTTACCAACACAAAAAGATGCAGCACGGCACTTTCCTTTTCACCCTAGCATGCAAACCCCCCCACACACAACCACCAACACACACCCTACTGAACACACACACACACACACACACACACACACACACACACACACACACACACACACACACACCCTGGCCTCCCCCTTTCCCACCTTTGTATCACTTGAAAGGCATATGGTTACTGCCATCCGATTCCCCTCGACTGAAAGTGTCTTTCACTTTACCGCAGTTCACAAAGAGGTCAGACAACTGCAAACAGAAATATTGTGTGAGAGCTCACTTTTTTTGTGCCTGAGCTCAGAGATGTGAGAGACACAAGAATAGCAGGGGAGAGAGAGAGTCCCTGATAAAGTTACATCTGGTCAAACAAACCTCACTCCATTCCTCATGCCAGAGCGGGAGAATTTATGTTGTAGTGAATAAAGAGCGGTATTTGGGAGAATTGACAGAAACTAGCATCGGACATGCTCAGCCATACATCATTCATTCAGCTCCACATCCTCGCACAGAGATTTCCAGCCAGGTTAGATTTTCTGACGCAGCTCAAACAGCTGCAGTTGAAAATGTTTCTGTTTGGAGCAACATTGTTCAGGTTTTCAGTGAAGTTGAATGCAGAAATGATCAGGAACGAAAGGGATAAGGGTGCCTTGTTTGAGATGACCACAACAATGAGTAAATCAATCATGGACATGCGGGTAGGGCTGATAGGAGCAAGGTGTCAGAAATGTCACAGTGGCCGGTGTGTGTAACACGATGAGGCCGTGTTTTAGTCACAGCCTCTGGGTCCTCGGGGCTATCTAGTCCCTCCAGCTCTTTGTGCTGCTCGGGTAAATGATTTATAATGAGTGATCCACTGCTGACCTTGTTTGTTAAAAGACTTGCACCTGACAACTTTCCAAAGTATGTGCACGAAAGGCAAACTGTTTCTGACACAGACATTGACCTACTCAGATCTCTAAATGTGTCCTTCGGCTGATTTAACGAGTCAAAGAATAAATGAGCTCTTTGAAGCTCTGCGATCTCTACCCCAGTGTCCCTATTGTTAACCTTAATAATTGAAGCCATGAGTTGCAGGGTACATTTTCAGACCACAGCCCTGTAATTACACTGCCTATTCAGGCACCAATTTATGACCAATATTTTTCTTGGCATAAAATCTACCGAGCTAAAGATTTGATTTCCAAATGGGAACTTGGGGGTGAACCACACCAAAACAGCCTCTGGAAAGAAACCACACAACCAAAGAGTCTTCAGCACTTCAAACACTTCCTGCGAATGAGCAGAGATTAATTCTGAAAAGTGAACTGGTGTTTACTTTATACCCTTTATGATGGTTCCTCTTGGAAGGATAACATTTGGTGAGAAAGTGTCACTCTTGGTTTTGCTCGAGGCCTGTTGCTTCCCACAGACCTTGGACAAGTTGAGGAGATCTTCCCTCACCAACCTCCATCCAACCCCACCCTGCCCACCCCGCTCTTGAGGACCTGACTGACGACTGGCTTGGACGTGTGCCTCGTTCCACGGGGCCATTAAACATTTTGTTCATCTCACAGGCTGTTGCAGCGAGCTTGGAGGGCATAGGACAGGTCAGGCTCATGCTTGTGACAATATCATATATATGCATTTCTATGTTTCTGTATTAGGGAATGCAGTGGTGAGGGGTTTTTTACCAATGAATGGAAGACTGCCTCCCACCATAAATCTGTCCCTCATTGGGAAGACAAAATGAAAATGGCCCCGTCATAAAACATCTGTAATGGCTCCATCCGCCACCAACACATAATGGGGCAATTACCAAGAAGGGGGCTGGGACAGCATGAAGCCTTTAGCTCTCTTTGGTTCACCACACAGCACTTGGGTGTATGCGTTTGTGTCTCATATGCATATATGTGTGTACACATGGTGACGCTGAGGTCTGTAGTAGGATCAATATTTAAGGATCATAAAAGAGGCAACAACTTTCACTTTCAGCCGTGTATTGACCCTGAACCTGAAGGAACCACTTTAGTCATTCTGCACAGTGACAGGCCGGCTCATCTGATCTGAAATTGCATTATTGATGCCTGATCTTTGGGCGGTCGGCCCAGCCTGGGCTCTTGCATCTTCCACACCTCGTAATCAAGCATAATTGAGGTTAACTGTACGGCACAGCTGAAACGTTAGACAGGTAAGCCGCAGCCTCTCATGATTAATGTAGTGCGTTAGTGTTCTGGGCTCTGACCTTTTGAGATAGGCCAGGCCCCATTTTTAAGTGAAAGCTCTGCCTCTGCCGAGTTGTGGAGTTGTCCATCAAGCCTTCCTGCAGCCCACTACCCTCCACCCCACCAACATCTCCCCTCCCAAAGGCAGATCCTTGTCTTGCTGCCTCATTGCCCCTGACCCATGTTTGTTTGCCTACAAGTCTCGTTTTACAATGCAGAACCAAAAGCTCTGTTTACCACCCAGGTCCCTTTTTAAATGTGGGAGTGTTTCATGTATTTCAGAGACAAAGTTTATGGGTATTGATTGAGAGTGGATCAGAAAAACTTCAGATCCTGGGTTTTTTCCTTACTTTTTCGCATGAAATAATTTTCAAGGCTACATTAGAGCTGCTTTGTTTTTAAATGATTTTTTACCCCTCCAAAATTGCAAGTCAAAGCGTTAATTTTAGGCCTGAGTTGTCCTCCTTGGCCAGCGTTCAGACCAGTGAATGTCTTTGTCCGGCCCCTGTTGGTCAACGACCCTCCCTCTCCTCCGCAGATGTGAATTGGCAGCGAGGTCATGTCCTTGCCTTGCTCCCCAAACATAAGCATTGTCAGAGTTAACTGAGTAAATTTACTTTGGACTCCAGCTCATTCAGAACCCTCACACAAACACACACAGACACTGAACACAAAAAAAAAAAAAAGAACTCTGAGTACACAAAAAGGCAGTCTTCTTTGCAGGAGAATCAGAAGGTGTACTTGTTAATCAGGGATGGCGAGGACCAGGGTCATCATGTGTAACATAGACCAGGGGCAGTAAATGGATGAAGAGGGGTGAAAGGGCAGCCTCAGACATTCCTTTCGAAAATAAACAGAACAAAAGTGAGTTTCCCAGGACAGGTATTCCAAGGAGATCTATCAAACTGACTTAAGGTTTGTTTTTTTTGTGAGTTGTTTTTAGACATTTTTGTCCAATATACATATTTTGTTTCCCATGAATTCAAATGAAAGCAAAGTTTTCACTGCAGTGGAAATAAGCTACATTAGCTCCATCCTCATGTTTCAAGAGCCCAGTTGGGAGTGTATTTAATGCAATTAGCAGGTTATCTTTGTTGAAGTGGAGGTGTCTGCTCTCTTCCTCTTACCGTATGGTCTGACAGGAGGGAGGGGACAGCTTTCTGCAGGACCACAGAAGAAGAGGTGGAGGAAGAGACAGGCAGCTGCCCCCTTATAGGAAACACCCTGGTCTTTTGTTACACTTAAGCTGCTCTCTGTGGGGTTTATTATCTGTCTCTGCTTAAACAGCAGCTGCCAAGTGCAACTACGTCCTCTTTTAAACAGCACATTTTTTAGAGTTTAAGTTCCTGGAAAGTGAGGAGAAAAAAATCAACAAAGCATATTTTTGTTCTGTCAAAATAAGTCTAAGTGGATCACAGTAGAAAAGGGATAGTGACCTCTGGCATTAAGGCACAAGCAAGTGTATTTAATGTTTGGGGCCGACCCTGCCTTTGTGTTGAAGCCAGTGGTTCAATGGAAGGCGCAGTAAGGGTCACATCAGGCATCTGCTGCTTTCCTGCACTGCTCATCTGTCCATCTGTGTACGCTGTGACCCTTCTGTCCACTCACAGAAACAACTGCATACAGACAACCAAATCCTTAATGTTGCGTGTAAATGCACAAACACTGCAGACATGTCAGATTATTTTTTTATGCTGCGTCTGTTTACTGCAGAGAAACAGCACTTTGCTTTGGCTTGGCTTCTTGGCCAGAGAAAGGTGTCAGTCTTTATTACAGAAGAACTATAGTATCTGCAAACCAAAATTGTGCAAACTAGAAGAAAGTAGAAAATGTGATGCAACAAAGATAAAGGAAAGAAAACAGCTAGTAGCAGTTTAAAAACCTGTCCCCTCTTGTTGATTCGCCTCTCTACATTTGAATTGTATCCTTTCAACAAATCAAAACACAAGATCTAAGCCCTCCCGATCAAGTTTGTAATGCACCGTAATGCCCATTAGACAATATCTGCTTGCTAAGAGGTCCCTGCTGTCTGGGAGATCAGCATGATTTATGTCTTTCCTGTCGCTGATGAGGACATCACTGATAACGCAGAGGTTAAGTATGAGCAACATTTATGTCTTCGTACGGGCCAAGACTATTTTCTTTTTTTTATATCTTGGATAGGCTCCCGGGCTTTTCACTCACAGAAACACCTAGTAGATCTTCCTTCATGCAGTTTTACAGATTTCTAAAGAGGAGCCTCTGTGCACAGATGTGGGGTGTCAAGGCTATTTGTGCTCTAGATGAAAAGGACCCGTCTCTGTGCCGGTTTCAGACTGCTTGGACTAATATATTAGGACCGAGTCTCAAATAAACACCACTCTTTTTTTTCGGCTCTCTCTGCTTCAGTGTGCAGCTTAGGGACAATAAGCCAGTTGTGATGAAGAACTTTATAGGAACATTTAACTTGAGAGTGAGGGATTGAAGCGGGTAAACAAAGCATTCCTTTCCCTTTCATCACCGTTTAACTGTTCCCCTCACATTCAGTCTCACCTCCAGGCCTGTGCCCACCAGACCGGGGAACTTGTCAAATAAATATAAATCAAAAAGTAAACGTTTATCCCACAGGATACCATGAACGTTGTTCAGAAATGTACACTGGATTGTGAAACATTACACTGTTTCTAATCCACGATCAGCTGCACAGCCTCACCGCTGCACGGTATCTCCCATGGTGCACTTGTGCAGCGGGGATAGCGTGGCTGACAGCAGCACCCCAGCGATGGTGTTCCAGACGTTTAGCCTGGAGGGCCATTTGGTTATACTCAGGGGAATGCTTGTTGTGTCAGTCATTTGCAGCGACCGCTAAAGAGTGCACTTAGCATCCTCTGTTTCCCCGTAGCAAACATGTGGGGAGTGACATGATACTGTACAAGAGCCTGGACAACATATAACATTTCAAAGCAATTTCCTAATTGTTTCCAGGCCAAGGTCGATAGCCTATATGGAAGCAATCCCTTCTTTCAAACTTTTTTCATCCACAGATTGAGAAACATTAAAGTGTTAAGTAAACTTGACCCAGGCAGGCTAATTCATTGGGAAATAGTTGTGGTTTGTGCATTCAGTGCCATATCAGTGACAGTCAGTCAGTGGATTTCCTTCTGCTTGGATGGTCACCATATGTTTAGATATATGTTCTGTGGGGCACCATCCTGAAGCAGACAGTCCCTAAGTAATGACATTTGTTGTCTATGATGAGCGACTGTTTACAGAGGGGAAGAATAGATTAGCATACCTGAAGGCAAAGGTAGACTATAAGTGCTCCATATGCTCTGCATTGTTGGATCCTACTGCTATAAAACTTTCATTTTAGATAGCCTATAAAGCCATGATAGTATTTATTTCCCAACAGGTCTCATAAGAATACAGTGTTTAACTTTATGTAAATGTATTCTCTAGGAATAAGAAATATGTGTTTTGTTCTTAGCCTGATTGGATATATGCTTGATAGTCACACAATAGAATGTTAACCAGAAATAAAGGATTTCAGAGAGTAAAAAATAATAATGTGATTTTCTTTTCATGTGATTAATCCAAAAATTGAATCTGAAAAATGTATTGGCCTCGTATACCTTGAGTGGCCAGCGATTTTTGTAATTGTCTGTGTTTTTCCTGTAGTTGGAGGCTCTAACCAACACTTCCAACAAATGAAATGAGGCCAAAAAGAGTTGCATTAATCATCAGAAGTACCAGACTTTGTTTTGAATTTTATTTGTACAGTAATGGTGTGGAATATTATCCAGTAATATATGTAAATAAATGATCTTATATATCATTGAAAAAGCTCTTTACACTCTAACTGAATGCACCTCAAAACTCAGATCCGATATGCAATTATGAGGTAGACATTAATAATGTTATTTCCACCCTCTGCGAAAAAAAACTGAATACACCTTAAATTACTCTTATCAATGTACGAAATATATGATTATCATGAAACTCTGTACATCACAAATAATAAAATAATTATAGAATAGAAATTATACCGATTTGAGTGCATTTTGTATATTTACAAAGAAATGCCGTTTTCTCATTTCTCTATTCGTTGCACTTTGTAAAGTATTCCTGTACAAATATTTACAACTCAAAAAAATAATGAACAGCAGTGCATTCAAAGCTAATGTGCATTTAAATATCGTCTCGTTCGCAAGTCTTTCTCTTATATTTTCGTCAACAGAAAGATGGACTCTCTGCCTGATCTGCGTGTCCTTCGCGCAGTCAGTTGTGGAAGTGCATTTCGTAAAGATGCTGACTTTTGAGCAAAAAGTTCGCCTCAGTTATGTGCTTATTTTTTTTAAACAACGGGAGCCCAGTCAGGCACGAGTCTTTCTGTGTGTCCTTTCTGTCCACTGGTCTCCAGTAAGGCAAAAAAATCTCTTGACGGCATTACTGTCACCACCATTTTATCTCCTCTGCTCAGAACAGTCCATGTTTGTGTGTGAGTGCGTGTTTGGTATGACATATGCACCCCCTTTTTGGGGGGGAAACAAGCACTTGCTCGGGTCTGTAATGACTCCAGCTGGACGGTGGCAATTACGGCCTGGATGCACAGACCCAAAAGAGTCCGGCCTGGCAGGCAGGATCACACGGCAGAGCTGCAACAAAGCGCTGACAGGCAGAGCGCTGTCCTCTGCTCTCGGCACGAACAGGTGCACAGCCGGGCTCCCATCACAACAGGCTCCCATGCCGCCTCGTACCCAGTCCCTGTGCCATATGGACACGTCTCACTCTGGGTAACAAAAGCCTGTTTGATGAGCGCTGACCTGTTGAGTGGATCGGAATGAAGGCGTAACACTTTAAGGCAAAGAGTGTGAATTATTGTGACTGTGCTGAGTCTGAATAAATAGCAGAAATCACCTTCGCGTCAAAGCATTTCAGACCGTTGAGGGCTTCAGCTCTCTGCAGGGACCCATCAAGACTCATATTTGATGTGAAGTCTTTTAAAGTTTTTTTATGAACTGAAGGGCCGCTACCTGCACCCGCACTGCTCCACCACCATGTCCTCATACTGTTTGTACACCACGTTGTTCCCTGAGTCTATGTACAGGATGCTGATGGGGCTGAGTTTGGTGGGGACGCAGCAGCTGGGCGGGGTGCTGTTGGGGTCCATGGAGTTCATGAGCGTCTGTATGATGGCGTGGTTGGTCGGCTCGAGGTGCGACCTGAGGGGGAAGTCACACACACCCTCGCAGTGGTACGCCTCGTAATCCAGGGGCGCGATGATCCAGTCGTCCCAGCCCAGCTCTTTGAAGTTCACGTGCAGCGCCTTTTTGCTGCACCTGGATTTAGACTTCTTCCCGTGCCTCTTTCCGTGCCGGTTACTCAGCGCCGTCCTTCGCCGCCGCCGGGGCCCCTCTCCTTTCACTCCCCTCAGCGACACCCCCTCCTCCGCTGCCGCCTTCACCACCACCACCTCCTCCTCCTTGTCGCCCACCGACCTCCGAGATTTGATCTTCTCCTTCATCTCGTTGAACAGGTTCTCTCTCTTCTTGGAGCGCGTGTAGGCCACCAGGATGGCCTTCTCCCGCTGGGACCGGCCGCTCCGGTCCAGCCCCAGCTGCCTCAGGTCCACCTCGGTGTCTGATTTACCGAGAGTGACGCGGAGCTGGAAGCAGAGTTGGTTCCCCTGCTGATGGGTGTGATGATGGTGATGATGCTGGTGTGCTTTAAACATTTCCCACACATCCATAACCTCCCAGCCGGCCTTGGTGGAGTCCAGCGGGTCAAGGGACCTGGAGTCCAGCAGTCTGTCGGAGCGACAGGGGTAGAGCTGGATGTCGTACAGACCTGGGGTCTGCAGGGGACTCTTCAAATCCCCGCGCGCTCTCCTAAATATCCTTAATTCCGCCCCGACCAGCTCCTCTTTGTCTGAAAGGGTTGAGACATCAAACAGATACTTTTGTCTTCGCAGAGGAGAGTGCAAAAGATCGTCTGCAAGGATAAAAGAAGAAAATAATTGCAGTCAGATTCACTTAGGGTGTACAGTGTTCAGAGGGAGGGGGGAGGATGGGAGGGGGACTCATTTTCTTCCACAGAGGCCTTCTCTCTCTCTCTCTCTCTCTCTCTCTCTCTCTCTCTCTCTCCCTCTCTCTCCCCCCTCTCTCAGTTGTCTTGTTTTTCAACAAACTGTAACTGACAAGTGAAAAGCTTACAGTTAACATCATGTTTGTTATTGATCAAACTTTTGTACCGTCCTAAAAATCTTTGTATTATTACATCCTTAAACCAATTAAGACTGCAATTTCTCTTCAGTTTCTTTGATTCGATTTAATGCTAACATTTCTCAGTATAACAAAATTATTTGCATCTGAAGAACCCAAAAAGTGTTAAATGATTCGACCGTAAACTGTAGTTTCTAACCTTCCTTATTTTTTATTTGCACCTTATTGGCATAACGACTAATGGGAATTATAACCTATTGTTATTCAGAGCATACAACTTTCATGTCATAACGATGAGATCCGAATCGTTCGTCCTCGCATACATAAATGTGATAGGCATATAGCATATTCGCTAAGGCAAAAATTCGTTGCAATGACAATAATCGAATCAAAATGAAACGCAATGCCGCTTTTAATTAAAGCCAGCATGTTTTAATGGAACATATTCTGCCTTCGTTTCACTTGATGACAGATTAATTATTAATTTCCAGCTCCTTGACAGGGGTGGAAGTGAACTTTTCCCTCTCTGCAGTCTCTAAAGCTCTTAAATCAGAACTTCAGACATGTTTTCTTTTTGGGGAACTCTTGCAGAGTTGTGAGGCAAAAGGAAAAAAAAGAATAGAAAACAAAACAAGGGGCCTAGTGATGTGAAGGGCCCTGGGTGCTGCCAGACACAACGGACCAAAAGGCGACATACTGTACACTCAAAGAAACAATACACAATTAATGCATTATTCTCTGCTGCAGACCCAGGAGGCCTGCAAAAATATTCCACCGAGGCGATCCAATGAGACTGGAATCTAACAGGGTGGAACAATGCATGAAAAGGCGGCAACGTTCACTAAACGCATTTTTTTAAATCTAAAATAAAATGTGAAATGCACTTTCTACTGTGTTTAAAAGCAAAGTTTTGTATTAGTGTCAATTATAGTCAGCATATTTGATCAAGCTGCAACCTGGGGCATATATTTTCTACTTGGTTTGATTAAATTCCACTTAAACAAAGTCCTTGTATTGTTCCATGTTTTTTTAGGGGATAAAAAAATGGCAATTGGGAGTGATATAATGATCTTAGTTCCAACATTTAACCTTTTGTTGGGATGTTTTTGCTAAAATTGTCAGCAGTTTGCTTCAATGCAGAATCAGAAGAAGAATTCATCAAATGAAAAGGGCCCAATGATTTACGCTTAGGTATGTGAAAATATATATGCACAAATGTTAACCTATTTAATACAATTTAAATTTAAATCCAAAAGTGTTACTTTAATCAAATCAAAGCGTGTGATTCCCTTCTTTTCTATCTCAAGGCTGTTTAACCAAAATAGCAGTGGCATTTCTGTATCCCTGTGTTATCATTTATAAAACTTTGTTCCAAGGAGGTATTTGAGTCTAGTTGTCATTTTCCCTCCGTGAGCCCTGCCGAGTGCCGAGTCCAGCAGTAAAAGCAGATTGAAACCTTGTGCTCGTTTCAGGGATTTGTGCCGTATGGTCTGAATTAGGTTTCTTTTTTCTTTTTTTTAATAAGACCTCAAACAAATCGAATACAAGTTCACCAAATAATTAACAGTTCTGAATTCCCAACTTCCTCATTAAAGCACTTCCCCTCTTATATTTCATCCCATCCTGCCAACGACAACATTCCGCTTCAAACGCGCCTGCACGGACTAACTGACTGACTGACTGACTGTTTGGACCACTGAGAGATATTCGTGTTGACAGTTAAAAATGTACAAAGTTGTCTTAATTTCATTACTATGTTTAAAACGCGTTTTCCCTTAACGCATAAGATGCCTGCCGGTGGATAATTGGGGAGGAATTCGATGAATTTAACTTTGTGGTTAAAACTGCACCCGGCGCACTTTTGTATGACCTTGTATCTTGTATTTTGACAAATGAAAAACATGTTTTTGTCATCTATGCCTCTGTTGGAGAGAAGGAGAGAGAGAGAGAGATGGAGTAGGGGAGAGGGAGAGGGAGAGAGAGAGAGAGAGAGAGAGAGGCCGGACTGCACCATCTGCGCTTTAATGAGTTACCCCAAGTGCCAAAAGTAATTTTCAGATTCGAGTTATTCTTTTCTGATCTTGCCTTTGTGACCTCCAGGAAATACCCTGCCTAGTTTTATAAGCCAACTTCATTTACCTACAAAAGTGTGGAAGCCAAAGCACCTGTAGATCATAGGTGCGCACACGGTAAAACCTGCATGGATAATTCATGCGTAAAAGACGCAAAAGCTGTTACTTTACGGGTGACAAAGCTGCCTCATGAGTCTTTTTTCCTGATGGTTTTGAATAATGAAACTTCTCAGCTGAGGTTCATTCAGCAGGTTAATGCAATGCAACACATTGGGGATGCTGGGAGGAATCCCAAAAGAAACCAAATACGCTTGAGCTGAAAGAACGGGAAGAAAAATAATTTTCCGTAATTAAAGTGGCGGTCGCAAAGGGAGGTTCCGCAGGGAAAATAAATACGAACCACTTCACAGCGCAGAAAATGCTCTTCCATTTTTTTTTTCCTCTCGTTGTTTTTTTGGTGATGTGCCCATCGTGGCCGAGCTGGGTCATTATATGGGAGAATAGACAGTGTTTGATATGTTATGACATGAACACTCAATTGGATCACCGAGTTCAAATACTCCAACCAGCCGTTCGATGCCAAGCAGCTCTCAGAGGGTACAGCTCGGGGTCAGAGCCAGTGACACATCACATCAAAATCACAGGAGAAAGTGAGGCGTTTCTCCTATCAAATCAGTTCACACTGCAAGAAATGGCAACAGTGAGGAGCCTTTTAGTTTTAACTTAATTCTTAAAAAACTTCTTTTTGGTCAAAAAAAAAAGAAGTTAGGGTGGGATAAAGACGCTATTGTTTTAAATGGAGTCTGGCTGATTTAGAGAAAACGTAGTATCCTTTGATCTATGATTTTATTATTTAATATAACTTTAATTGAAAAGAAACGTACAATGCAAAGAATTAATTGCAGCCCAAACGGAAGATAATGTGATTTAAGCATCCCTCTCTGTAGTGTAAATCTCGTGGTGATGGATGTTTTTTTGCAGCGCGCATTCTGGGACTGGCAGTATTTGAGACAGACAGAAGGGAATGCAAACATAGATAGCTTTTATTTCTCCAGCAAAGATTAACTCGGCTTATGTTCCTGGATGTGTGGTGGATGTGTTAGTGTTTATCAGTTAGTGTTTGTCCATGCGGGTTGGTCAAGTCGCTTGGTAACACATGTTAACTGACCCAAACACCTGCTTCTCACACCGAGCCGCTCTGCCATGGCCCCCAACTCCCTTTGTCAGCACAAGTGGGCCAAACTGAGCTCCATAATGGCAGCAAATTGAACTTTTTCCAATGTTCTGGATTTATGGAGTTTGTATTTTTTAATGTTCAGGCTTGTGCTCAAGGTTTGTGTTTGGACGTATAGGCTACATGAAAAAAAATCGAAAATGAAAGAAGAACAATAGGGTCTTATAGCAATGAAAAGTTTCACGTATTCACGTGGTGGTTGGGAGCGGAGTAGTTATGCTGCAGTTTGCACTGACAGTGATTTACAGCCTTCATTTAGTGAGCGCCTTAATTAGTGTTTTACTGTCGTGTTACCCGGAGGTTAATTTAAGCGTAATATAACTTAATACTCGGAAAAGGTTACGGGAATGGCAGCTGTGCAGCTTAAAGATCCGTCTATAATGAAAAAGTTGTTAATCATCAACATGTAACTTTGCAGCTCTTAAGACTCTTTTAACAAATATTGTGATTAAAGAGTATTTTGTGCGCGTAAAACTACATTAACACATCATTTGACCTGTTCCGCAACATGCGTAAAAGTTTCCGCCGTGCATTTGCTTTTCCTTAATTTTGATTAACTAGTTTTTAGTAACATTTTCTTCACAAAAGGAGAATATAAGACATGTCAGCCGAGGACAAACTGTGCCACAGAATTATGCAAGAGTGAGTCGATGGAGTTTGCAGCAGACTGAAACCAACCTGTTCCTCTGTCCACAAAACTTGTTATGGTGTTGGCAGATTTAGAAGAGCGGAAAAAGCTTGCGTTTAGTCCGAGTTTCTCTGCAGCCGAGTATGTCCTGTATATGGAGAGCATGTATTCATGTGGCACAATAGCGTCCTTCAGGTCTTCTTTGTGATGGCCAACGATAGGATGCGAAGACGTAAAGATGTCTTTCAGGTATTTGGATGACCTTTGTCCGTCCTGATGAGAGATCCTGGCTCCCCTGTTTCTCCTCGGCGCAGAGGGAGAGATGATAGCAGCAGATTGGAAACACGGTATATTCCCAAGGAAAACAAGCAGCAGGCCCAGATATAGCGTCACGAGTCGAGATGCGTCCATGGCTGGAGGAGTCACCGGGAGATGTTAAGAAGCTCTTTATTTCCCGCTCAGTGAAGTTGGATTCAGGGGGCCGCCGGAGTTGGAGATGGTGTGCGCGTCAGGGTCGGAGAGCTGCTGCTTTTGCGCTCCCCTATCCCACCAGAAGAAATGCGTTTTGCGCTCTGGACTCAACACAAGAGCGGAGACTGTTGGGCCGAGGGAAACACGCCCACATGGTCGCTCAGTGCAGGGCTTCCCAAACGATTTCATGTCACAGACCACAAAACGGACGCGCATAAAAAAGCCAAAGTACCGCCATTGGAAAAGTAATTGTGGTTTAGCAGGCAAATGCTGAATGCTGTCCATAGATATGTTGTGTTAACTGTATTTTACGTGCCAGCTCTGACTTTACGTCATTTTAATTGTTTGACTAAATTACATTAAAATGAAATCATGGCTAATTATGCTGACTCTTGTCTTAGAAATAAATGAAGCCACACATGTCTGAGCAGCATGGGTGTCTTTAGATTATCAATAAATTTATGGTGGAAAAAATATGTAAATCCACTTGTTTTTTAACAGAAACAAAGTTATTGTCCTGCTTATCACTAGTATTTGGAGCACTGCCGCTTTGAAGGACATGTCAGATCTGATTAGATTAGATTGTACGCACAGATAGGCTGAAGTCGTCGTTTTGCATCAGGTACTCATAAAGCAATTGCATCTTTGAAAGAAACATAATTCAAAACTGAATTTGACACTTTTTAGTGCTCGATTATTAATTCTATTAACGTATTAGTGGGATAAGACAGTTTGCTGGAAGAAGGGAGGGAGAAGGATTGATCTAAACATAAATACATAGAAACATACTTACATACACTGAGCACAGGCGTGTCGTGCATTTAAATAAAACCTTGAGGCTCGCTCACATTCATCTCAAAATATTCAGCAACTGGTGTCGACCTAATCAAACTACATCAAAAACTTTGAAACGACACTACTGACCTCTAGCGGCCATTGCTACTTATTGCAAGCTGATGTTTCCCATGTGCAGGAGTGTACGGAAGATACAGAGACGACAAATGCTGCGTTCATGTCCCCTTGGAAAATCTGCAATTTAAATATCCTTTATCAGTCCTAATCAGCTTCCAAACATTCAATTAAATATCGTCTTTTTTATTGAGAGCAAAGTGTAGAACTATCAAACATTGTAGTAAGCATGCACATTAGGGCATTGAACTTGCAGGTTGTATTTCCTAGTGCCATCAACACATTTAAAAGTATATAAAAACATAAATAAATAATAAACATAATCTGTTACCTGGCATCCGTATGCATCACAGGACTTTCCTGGAGCAAAATCCACCAACAGATCGGAAGAGGAGAGATTTGTAAATTGATTGATTGTTTAATCTAATTTAAAGGTGCACTATGTAGATTTGGTAGTGAAATTTGAAAGTTTGAGAAGTAAAACTGTTCCATGCTATATTTTCTGAACTAAATACAAACACCTTATTCAAAGGACAAAAGGGGTCCCTGGAACTCTGTTTTGGAGCTAAAACACTACCAGGAGACGGTTATGGTTTCACTGTTGCGGCCCACGACCACAACTTCTTGCTTTCAAACATTGTTCCAGGGACCAAATATTTTTCTGAGGACAGTTTGTATATAGTTATGAACATATACCACAGAATCTGTAAATTTATCCAACTTTCACATTTTTCGACCAAAACTCCATGGTGCACCTTTAAATTCCAAACTGTGAAATATCCTGGTAAATTGCCTAACTGAACCCTGTCATATCAAAGAAGTCCTAATACAGTAGCCTACCACATACAACCTTTATGGTAACACTTTATAATAACCATCATCTATAAAGGGTAAATAAGGGTTAATTAACCATTAGTTAATAGTTAATTACTGTGAACAAACAATGAAATGATAGTTAATAATGTTAGCTAATGATTTGTAATGCTATCATTTATGTTATGTTAACAGTTTATTGATGCACACATTATAACATTTCATACACTTTATAAAGTGTTTGTTAATGATGACCAAATGATTTATAAACCTTTAAGAGATGGTTTATAAAACATCTATAAACATTACAGAGACATATGGACCAGATATTTGTTCATGGTTTGTAAATATTTTATAAAGCGTCTATTAACATTATTTGGATGTTATTATAAAGTTGGAACTGAAGATTATAATCCCTTACTGATACTTTGTAAAGCATCTACAAATATGTTTCAGATGGATAATGAATATTTTATCAATGATTAATAATTGGTTTATAAACCATCTACAATCATGATCCACACCATGTTTGTGCGCCTCATTAAATGCTACATAGATGACCTATAGAAGATTATTTATTTGCACACCAATAACAGTATTGAAAACACTATATTTTACAAACCTTTAAGTTAATGTTGACTAGAAGGAAGACTCTGGGAATCGCACAGAGGACCTGCTAAGAGATCACCTGATTGTGAAAGAGTGGAATAAATGGCTGGGTAAAAAACAATACAATGTTTCTTTAGGACGCCTGCTTGATGATATTGTTAAGTGTAGCCCAGGTTTAACTATGACACATTCCTTTATTTTGAAATGAACATATATGTAGTGGAGGTGTAACTCAAAATATAAAGTTATTGAAAGATAGTTAGAGCAACTTTCTGTTGTTGTCTTTGAGTGATTTGATGAGTTTGTAAGTGAGCCAATCCTCACTGAAATCACAGTGAGGTATGTAGTTCATGTAATTCATGATAGCAAAGATAAAACCTATATCTCTTAAGATACTTTTCAGAATATAGAAGACCACCAGTCACCACGGCTCAAAACATCAACATATAGCTCTTTATAGATGCTCATACTGATTTATATATTTTCATATGCAACTCATGCATGTCTCAGTATTTTGCTGTCTTTATTTTTTTGATTGTATTTTGTTGTAGCTGTCCTGACCTTGTCTGCTTGTCATGTATTTGTCCCCAGTTTGTCACGCTATTGCATCTAATAATAAAAAATAAAAAAAATACTTACCATGCTTCTGAGTGACTTCCAGTGTTTGCCTAGTGGCTCCTTGTTTCCCTTTTTCAGATTTTGTTTTTTTTTTGTTTTGTTTTTTTAAAATCTTTTTGTTTAATTAAATATTTTACTTCCATACCTGCAATTGGGTCCAGTTCCTTGTTTTCCACTTCCTGACAGTTTCTTGCCCATGTGTGCAAGGCTTAGTCCTGCCTGCATGGGCAAACTTTTAAGATATGGACCTTTTTATTCCATTTGAACTACTGTAGCTTTTTCTTGAAAATTCAGCATATGTCTACAAAACACAGGACCCTGCTTAAGATGAAAATGTTTCCCCGTAGTGAGTTAATATTGTGACACTGTCATAGACATGCAATGGACTTTTTTTACATTTCAGAATGATGGTTGTTGTCTTACATTATGACATAAATCTGACTCTCTCAATTACTTTTTTTAAATCACACTATTTTGACTTTGGCCAACATGACTTTTTCCTCGTAATTTGAACTTTCTTTAGGCCGACCATGTTATGTTTTCCCATTGTCCTAGTGTCCTAGTTTCAATCTACTGCTTACATGCACTGTCCTAATATCATGTCCCAAAGCTGGATCCTCTCCTTAAACCACATTTACACATGTATCCTTTATTTGCCATGTAAACGATCATTTTCTCCATTATTTTGCACATTTTAAGGCAATTGGTCTGTAAAGTCCTGGACTTGCACAATCTTTTTTCTTGTTAATCAGTTATTAATTCTTGTTACATAAGTTTATTTGTTTTGAACACAAAGAACATCTGTGTGTGTTGGAAAGAAACTAGGAATAATACACGAGTAATAATTTCTTTGACTTTTTTGTTAAAAAGAGTTCCTGAAGATAGAATAGACCTTTTTTTGCAGCAAATATTCTCAACCTGTCATTAAAAACACTTTGTTTCTGTTACGGTTAGTACAAATTCTGGACCCAAAAGCACGACTCAGGTAGGCAGGATCAAGTTGATAACATAAAGGTTTATTTCCAAAAGTGACTCAAAAGGTGCAAGGAGGAGGGGTAGTGCGAGGTTCCCAGTGGTAGTGTCCGTGATCCCAGAGTGGTGTCCAAAAAGCACAGGTGAGGTGAAGCAAAAAACACGAACAGCAATCTGGCGCAAGGTAGAGAAGAAAACGGGGTTCGCTACACAAGCTATCACAATGAGCACTAGAATCCAGAGAAGCCAAGAGAGTACAATACCATGCGAGCAGGTGAAACAATCTGGCGCCGAGGTGAAGCAGAAGGAAGTCTTTGTAGTCGAGATCCTGATGACCAACTAGTTGCACCTGGTGCCACCTGAGAACATGAGCCCCACCCACCAAACTCACACAGACAGGAGAGAGACACATGAGGATTAGGGAATGACAAACAACACCAGAAAAGGGGAAGGAAGGGCTGCCATGATGTGAATCATGACAGTTTCATTGCATTGGATCCAAAGATAGATTTAAGGATGTTATAAACGACCTGTGTCTTTAAGTGTGTTATATGCTATATGAAAAGTTCCCAGGTCTCAGTTTGATTTGAAACGATTTGTGAAACATTATCCTGGAGAAATGTCAACTTTCATCAAGTCAAAGATCATTTGTACAACACCTTGGTAATTAACGTGCAGGGATTTCTCATTATATGGAGAACATTTTTACAACAGCTCAAATGATTTGTCATTATTAAAAATGTTGTATTGAAGGAGCAGTGCTGAAAGACAAAATAAATGTGTGACTCTGGTGTGACGAGCCCTGCACACCGTGCTGCTTGTTTTTTCTCTGTTACAGGTTCAGGTCAAGGCGGGGTCGTAATCAGGGGATGAGCTGCACCTTGGCCCGGTGTAGTCCTCATCTATATAATCCTCTTCTCAGGACAGACGCTCTCTCTCTCACCTTGTTCTCACATTTGAGCATTGTAAATAAATGTGGTGTTATTTTGGTAGAGCTTGTCTTCGACTCCTGTTTTTGTTGCAGCCTAAGAGCCGGGTTGTAACACTGGAAAGAGTTTCTTCTTTCTTCCATGTTTTGATATCGTTTGACACAATACAGACACAATTACTCTCCACTGTGGATCTTTCTCCAAAAGAAAATATAAATGTCTTTCAACAGATATTTTGTCAAATATGTACTTGAAATTGGAAATTTGATCAACTCCTCTGTTGGATTTCAGGATTGCATCATATTGGGTATGATAACAGCAGCAAAACATAAACTTCAAATTAAATAATTCAGAGTCAGGATATTAAACATGTTTGAGAATACCATTTTTTTCCTTAATAAGTTGATATTACTAAGGATATATAAATGACCCCTACATCAAAATAAAGAGAAAATACCAACAGTTGACAGAAGAGATTATTCATGGTTCTATATTTATTCAGATTTGATTTGCAAACTCTGTTTTTGCAGCTGATTCTAAATGTTGTGCCGACCTCTTGTTGTCTCCAAACTCGTCCGTCTCCTCTTTAAATGGACTCCTCTGTTTGCTTTGAGGTCTCAGCTGAAACAAACAAACAATACAATGGTTTAGTGGACATACATCACAAATCAAATGAAGTTCATCTAATGTCAGAGAAATGTTCCTCAAAGTGAGCCATGTTTTCTTAAGAATATATTCAGAGCAGTTTTCATGAAGTTACCATTGACACTTGTCTCTCGTCTTTTCTTCTTCTCTCTCGTTGTCTGTCTGTTCATTCAGCCTCATCCTGTCTGTGTCCTCTGTGCTGCTTCCTGTCTCCTCTGTTCTGTTGTTCAGGGCTCTTCTTTAGATTTCACCTCCTGTTCCTAAAGAAAAAAAAAAAATAATAATAATCAAAAAGGATCCCATGCTGAAAACAAACATTGTGTAGGAATCAAACTCACCTCGCTGGGACATTCAACGAACCAAAAAGTTCATTTTGATGAAACAAAATGTAGCTCACATCACATGACCTGATATTATGTGACATCATTAATCATCACATCAGATCAGATCACATGACGAGACAACACATCACAACACAACGTAACACACAAAGACACAACAAGACATAACACTGCACAACAAAACAAGACAACACCACATAACACATAAACACAATATAATACTGAAACATAATATCTGAAAAAATCAAACAACAACACAAAAAAAACCAAGACAACACATGACGTAATATAACACAACATTACATATTTACACAATAACACAACATCATAAAATCTGAAAAAATTACATTATCACATTAATATCCCCTGACTATGTTTTCAAGTTTCCAGTTTTCTATTGTTAAGGTCTTAAGAGCCAGAGTTTACTGTATTTAGATGAGAGGAGGAGTCGAAGAGGAGCAAGAGGTTACCAACAGAAACATATCAAAAAGTTAGCAGACAGTCTGAGCCCGTTGTTAGTTGATGAGCTGGTGAGGGAGCTTTCTGACAGAATAAGTCAACAACAAACCTGAATCTCAAACAAGAGCTGCAACAATAAATTACAAACACTAAACAAGATTCATGTTCAGTGAGTAAACACACCGATATGTGCATACAGTGAGAGCAACCAGAAGTTCATAATAACATGAATAGATGCTGTCACTGTGATATAACTCATTGGTTTGTTGCCTTTTTAAAGCTCGTGGAGACACCTGGAGACACAGGTGCATTAGAACCAAATGCCAATACAAGAAAAGACCAGATAACCAAACAGTCTGGACAAATAGCTAGTAAGCACAATGTTCATGACATTAATGTAGTATGAGACTGAAGTTATCTAAGATGCAAGAGTTCATAAAACAGCAGACTTGCCCCTTACCCGCATTCATTTCAAAGGTTAGAGCAGCAGGAGAATGTCAGGTACCAGGAACTAAAAGTAACAGGTTTCTCATCACACAATCCTGATAACCATGCAAGAGCCATTACAATTCAAACAATGTAACAAGCCAGGTACATTTAGCTTGTGTTTCTATCATACTTCATATTCAGGTTTTTGTTTAATTTCAAGTTATTTCTGATGCGACCATTTTTGGACATGAGGAGGAGGAGCTTAAGAGGAGCAGGAAGTTAGCAAATGTCAAGTTATTAGACCAAAAGTCCTTACTCCTTATCAATTTATTAGCTGCTCAAACAGCTAGTTTCCAGAATGAGTTTCTGCATTAAGTGATAGAAGGTGATAACATCACAAACACATCACAACCATAGACTGTAACATTGACGTAAACACTGAGATATAACCCTCTCTTTTGTTGCCTTTTGGAAGCGTTTGTTACCTGGAGCCACAGGTGACTTGAGGAGAGGGTGGAGCTGAGGAGGAGTGCTACATGAGAACAACTTTGTGCAGGAGATGTTCAATATAATGCTGGAGGAGGAGCTGAAGAGGAGCAGAGGTTAGCAAATGCTTATTTAGTGATACCATGATACCATGAGCACAGTGTTTAAATAATTCAATGAAATCCTGGGTCTTTCATTTTCACATTTTTGTGATTTTTGGAGGAGAGGAGGAGCTGGTGAGGAGTTATTGAGGAAGAAGTTAGAAAAAAAGTCGGGACCTCTAATTAATTCATTAGCTGCTAAAACAGCTAGTTTTCTTCACATTATAGAAGAGTTATAACATCACAGCACATCACAACCATAGAGCGTTAAAATGGATGTAGCCACTGTGATGTAAACTTTGGTTTGTTGCCTTTTTAAGCCTTTTGTTACCTGGAGACACAGGTGACCATGTTTTGAGGAGAGGGAGGAGCTGAGGAGGAGCGCTATATGAGAACCATGACGTATGCTGGAGATGCTTATTATAATGCTGAAATATATTTTTGAAATTCAACTTTTTCTTCTGTGACTATATTTGGAGGAGAGGGTGGAGCTAAAGAGGAGCAAGATGTTATCAAATGCCAAAGAGCTAAAGAAAGAACACTACATCACACATCACAACCTTAGTCTGCAAGAATATCTTATCTGAACTTAACTTATCTAAACTTATCTAAACTTAACTTTTCTAAACTTAACTTATCTGAACTTAACTTATCTGAACTTATCTAAACTTAACTTATCTTATTCTATCTTATCATATTCTACTCAACACGGGAGCTTATCTCTAGTGAGGACGCTTCCGTGGAGGCTCTCCTTCCACCCGTGCAGCCGGTTTCTTCTGATGATACCTAACAGAGGAGGAGCGAGAAGAGGGGGGGAGGAGGAGGGAGAGGAGGGAGAGAAGGAGGTAGAGGAGGAAGAGGAGGAGCAAGAAGACGAGGGACAGAAGGAGGGAGAGGAGGGAGAGAAGGAGGGAGAGATGGGAGAAAAGGGAGAGAAGGGAGAGAAGGGAGAGAAGGAGCAAGAAGAGGTAGAGGAGGGAGAGGAGGGAGAGGAGGGAGATGAGGGAGAGAAAGAGGGAGAGAAGGACGGAGTGGAGGAGGGAGTAACAAGAGGAGAGAGAGAAGGAGAAAGAGGAGGCAGGGGAGGAGGAAGGGGAGGAGGGGGGGAGGGGGAGGAGGGAGAGGTGAGAGAGAAGGAGGGAGAGGAGGGAGAGGAGGGAGGGGAGGAGGGAGAGAAGGAGGGAGAGAAGGAGGGAGAGAAGGAGGGAGAGGAGGGACAGGAGGGAGAGGAGGGAGAGGAGAAGCAAGAGAAGGAGAAAGAGAAGACAGGGGAGGAGGGGAGGAGGGGGAAGGAGGAAGAGGAGGGAGAGAAGGAGGAAGAGGAGGGAGGGGGGGAGGAAGATGAGGAAGAAGAGGAGGAGCTCACTTGAAGGTCAAGGATCAAGCAGTTAGAGGGACAGGCAGGAGGAGACACAGAAGGGGACCTGGGTGGCGACTGTTCTGGAGAGCCGGCTGCTGCAGGGACCCTCAGACTGGTCTGATCCGGGTCGTGGACAGTCCAGTGGGAGCACTGAAGACAGAAACAAACCAACATTTCAACATTCAGTGATTTACTTTAGGGTTTAAAAAAAGATTTCAATCATTCTTGAGATGAAATACAAACCAACTGTTGAGTTCAAAGGAAACAAGTGAATAATTACCTCTGCAGGAGACGAAGGAGAGCGAGGAGGAGTTCCAGGCGGGGACCTCGGTGATGAACCTCCTGAAGAGCCGGCTGAAGACGGGATCCTCCTCAGGATCACCCTCGGGCTGGACCAGTCTGGGTCCTGGACGAGGGTGTAGGCCATCCTGAATCGCTGGTTCATCTAAAAGACAGAAACAATCCCAAAATGTAAACCTCTGATAAATTGAAGAATATTCTTTCTAAAAAATAAAGTCCTAACATCCTCACACTATAAAGTTATGACCAACAATCAATAATTATTCATGAAATGATTAAAAGTCTCATTTCTATGAGTATTTACAGTAGAAAGTCTTTTTTTAATATCTATATATTGTTGGTTTAATGTGTTATTAAAGTTTACACTCACATAGATTCATTCAGGATCAAACCTAAAGATCCTGAACCAAACAATTTTCACTGTTTCTTTCTCAACACAATACAAATGAAATAGACTATTTGAGTTTTAAAGCAGTTAAAGGTGTGACAGAAAATCATTTAGTTTTTATAAAGATCACGACAGAAGCAGCTGCTAACATTATTATGTTTTAATATTTATTTATTACATGTTTTCATATTTGTTTGTGATAAAAAGTGAATAGTCTTAAAAACCTCTGAGTGTTATCTTAGGGAGATAACACTCAGAGGCCCCCAGGTGCCCCCGGGCAGCGGGCAGCGGCCAAAAACACAAATAAAACACAAGACCGGCCTGTCTGCAGCAGCCGTCTCGCCACTACATTTATATTTTTTCGCCATTGTCAGCTCTCTCCATAGAGCCTGTTAGCATAGCTTCCAAGCAATATGGCAGACGTTAAGTTTCGATTCTGGGAGTGAGGTCCCACCCACTGATCTGTGATTGGTCTGTAGCTTCAGTGGTTGAAAATATGAGGAACTAGCGTTGTAGTTTCACCCTGCTAACTGCAACAGCTTCCAGTGACGCAAAATGACGATTTTTGCGTCACTGGAAGCTCCTTTACAGACTTAGAAATACAAAGATTTCACATCTCAGGGGAAAATGAGGGCGGGATGCACGACCATTCAAAAATACTACCAGGTTTCTAATAATACAAAGATTAATGCAAATAGGTGAAGAATCTCTTTAATTGAATGATGACATATCTGTTAAATTTAATTGTGTTTTATATGTTTGTAGTGATTAAAGGGGCCTATTTTTAGTTCATTCTCTCCACTGTTACCAGTACAGGGAGGGATATTTAAGCATGTAAACGTCTTAATGCCTCGAAGTTACATAACTATAGTTAAAGTCCTGTAAGGAAATAATTCATGTTGATGAATGTTAACTTGCACTATGCAATTTATGCCATTTTATTTATGATAGTTACTAATGTAACTCAGCTTCTGTGTAACTTGGATTAGACATTTATTTTTAAAAAAATTTGTCTATTAACGTATTTACAGTTTTGATATCTGAGAAGAATTGTTGAACAACTAAACTGAGATTTTGATTTGCCTTATGGGTTTACTGAAATATTAAACTCATTCTATTTTAACAGCAGCCTGTAGCAATTGATTTGATTACAGAATGATAATTGAGAGAAATTATCTGGCCTTATTTATAGGTCAGGTTTTGGTGACGGGTTGGAAATCTTCGGACAGCCCGAGGTCCATTCCACAGAGCAATACGGATTTCAGATTGTCCTCAGATCCAGATATTCACAGATTCCAGTGTTTCCAGATTGCACAGATTCCCAGTCCTGTTGGCTGGGTGGGGAGCCGGATCATGACTGTAACTTTTACTTTAGAAGGATTTTCCCTTCCTTGTTCATCGTGTGATATGACAAACACTGACACACATTCATAAGGGACAAAAAGGGTTTTCTTTTTGTGCGCACTTGAATATTTTAGTTTGTTATTTTTCACATCTGTCACATCTGTTTATCTATGTATGTATGAACCATATTTTGTGTATTTAATATACAGGTTCAAACTTTCATTCTGGTGTGGAAATTCTTTTTATTGATATTCAAATTCTCTGGCTCTTAACAATCTAGTTTCTTTTGATATTGGTCCACATTCACATTGATGACAACATATAAGATCAAATTCTAAAACTGTTTAGACCATTACTAAACTTTAAGAAGGGCTACAGAAGCAAATAGATACAAATCAAATATAGCTGCAAGCGACAATTGTAGAGGTCGAAGCACTGAAACATTGAAGTAGCAGCAGCAGTATCTGACTTTGTCAATTTATTGATTGTTTGTGTCTCTCTGTCCTCATATGCTGTTTGTTAACTTTGCTGTTGCAAGAATTGGGGAAAACATGTTTGCATTAAAATAAAGTTATAAATGTGTGTTACTTGATGTTTTATAAACCACTTAATATTTCATTAATTATAAATATTACAAGCATTAGTTGCAACTAGTCATTCACATATTGTTTATGAATGGTTTATAAACCATGTATAAAGCAATTGTTAACGTTTTATAAACATCAATTCCAACTTTATAATAACCATCCAAATAATGTTAATAGATGCTCTACACATTATTTATGAACCATTTACAGAGTATTATAATCTTCAGTTCCAACTTTACAATAACCATCCAGATAATAATTATAGATGGTTTATAAACCAATTATTAATCATTGATAAAGTATTAATTATCTATCGAAAAAATATTTGTAGATGCTTTACAAAGTATCAGTAAGGGATTATAATCTTCAGTTCCAACTTTATAATAACCATCTTAATAATGTTAATAGACACTTTATAAAATATTTACAAACCATGAACAAATATCTGGTCCATGTATCTCTGTAATGTTTATAGATGTTTTATAAACCATCTCTTAAAGATTTATAAATAATTTGGTCATCATTAACAAACACTTGTGTAAAGTGTATGAAATGTTATAATGTGTGCATCAATAAACTGTTAACATAACATAAATGATAGTATTACAAATCATTTGCAAACATTATTAACTATCATTTCATTGTTTGTTAACAGTAAATAACTATTAACTCATGGTTAATTTACTATCTATTTACCCTTATTTACCCTTTATAGATGATTGTTATTATAAAGTGTTACCACCTTTATCTATAACCTTTTGCATGGTATTTGTTTTGCAAGGTTTTTTGTCATTATTTTCGAGAAAAACGTTAGGGGCGCTATTTCAGGTGAATTTCTTGCAGCAGCATACATTTTGCACTTGTTTTGGCCTAATTCGGCCTGTCACTCTTTGATTAAATGATTACCTTAAGAAACGTGCGAGTGCAGCCCAAGCATTTAGGACACAAAATAGGGATTCAGGTCATATTGGGATATTATTGTTAAGCCGTTAAGTCCGTCATCATCCAGCAGAGGGCCTCAGTGATAAGAAGAGAAGCAGCTGCTGACAGATCGCATGTTGACATATGATTCAGCACCACCGAGTGCCCAGAGCGTCTTCACAAGCCAATTTGATAAACGGCTGCGAATGCGAGACCAGGCACGTTTATGTTTGGGTATTTCACCAGTCACATTAAAATATTTGATTCATCTGGACTACACTGACTATCAGTCGGGTTTTTTTTTCTTAATTTTTTGTTTGATTCATGGCGCAGTTTTCAGGCTGTTGCCATAATGATTTTTACATGACATCATTTATATGAAAAAATGAGGACATAAGAAACTGCTTCATTCCTGATTTCAGCACCATGGAGAGCAAACTGGCTAGTACACTGAGAGGTAGTTCAACACAGTACACACAGACCTCCTGCCGGTGTTCAACACATACTTGGCCTGTAGGCTATGTCATGTTGTGCTTCAAACCGGCTTTGTAATAACGCGAAACTGTCAGAAACTAAATGAAAGATAATCAAACCATCAATCACCATTAAGCGTCAATGATGAGCACATCTTCCGGGTCTAGGAAAACGTCATGTTTATGAATAATATCAATGAGGACATATTAAACCCTCTCTGATAAAAACGATATGGTCTGTATATTTTGGCCCACATGCTGTTTGACCCTGTTCTAGATTTACGCATGTGCAGAATAAACGTGTCAGAACATATAACCTATTAAGCGTATGGTTGGACTGGAGGGGATTCAGTGGTTAAGTAATGCCTTGAATGCATTATGTAACTCACTTGGGATGGTCGTCATATTGCGCGTGCACAGTCAGTGGTCTCTCTTATTGTCCAATCGTGCGTGTCCTCAGTCAGCACTCTCTCCACCCAGCAGCAGCAGAACGCAGGCTGCCACCGCCGGAGCACCAGCAAAGGAACGACCCTTTGTGCTTCACCGACTGATGCGCACTATTCTAAGGAAAATCATCACCAGACATCCAGGTGAGCCTTGTTTTTTTTTTTTTAATTTACCTTCATGGAAGAAGAAAGAAAAAACAATCGATGAACAATCGAGAGGATGGGAGCAGGTGAGGTCAGGAGGAGATGTTTACAAGTTCAGGATCGAGTCATTTGTCAAATTATATAAATTCTGACGTGTTTTTTAACAGTTAACGTTGCTTTTCTATGAAATGTGGTAAGATTATGCCTGGCTGAAGTTGAGTTCGTATGTCATCATTGTTGAATTCCTGAGTCGTAGCCTTTATTCGAGGCGGTGGCATCTCGGCGCCTGAGAAAAACATCCAGTTTCTGTGGGGGCGCTGCATGAAACAAAACAAACCCCCCGCTGGAAACAATATAATAAAATGTAAAACAAAAAGGCATTGTGGAAGAAGATGCTATCACTGTCAGGTGATACTGGGACATGAAGGTGTCTAAATTTGCATTAAAAAAAAAACACTGGCGTTGGTGTCAAATGGGGAAAACAAAGAGAGGCATGTAAACATGCGACCACATGGGAGACACTTTCAAGGGTTCATTGTTTGGACCAGGGGCTTATTTGAAGGGCGGTTGTTGCCGAAGATGTTACATTTAGTTTAGAGTAAGTATTAAAACGGATATGGAATCACTTCTACCAGGGCTTCACAAAGCTCCATGTGTTTTTCTATATGGCAGATGCCTAATAACCCTTCAGTGATGGACAGAAATACACGTAATGAATTTATGTGTTGGTGTCATACCGACTTTATGTTCTCTGGAAGAATACTGGCTGCAAAAGTGATCATCAGTGATGACATCATGCAGGGAGAGTGATGATGCAAAAGCTGTTGAACTACAGAGCAAGTGCTTTGAATAAGATCCTGCTTAGAAGAGAATGAAATCTATGCTCTCTAATTTAAATCTAAGAAACATTTTCCAATACATTACTATGTGATTAAAAAAAAGGAAGAGTTGCTGCTTTAAGCTTATGGCTTTTATCTTTTGAGCTTCATCATGTTAATATGTTTGACTTATTTTGCTGTCATTGTTGTGTTTTATATGGATTGTGGATTTGTGGTTGTCATATAGGGACAAAAAAATGTATCATATCTTATTGGGTCATATCATCATGACTTGTCATGTTGGGTCGTGTTGCGTCCTTTCCTGTCATATCATAAAATGTTTGTCACTTGAGGAGTTCATATTTGTGACTCAGATGTCTTCATCTCTGAAAAAAAACGAATTGCCTATTCATTCATCATCATATCTTCAGAATAAACAGAGTTTATTGTTGTGCTTGTTTCAAATTGCAATAAACAGCTTCACATTAGAGAGCACATAGATGAGGAAGGATTAAGGACTTTATTATTATTTACGCCCACTCCATGCTGCAGACCATCTGGATGAGGGAAAAAGCCTAAATGCAGGCTTAAAGACTTGTTTACCAGTCATGTACACATGACTGACAGCTTCCATCCAGTCGTCATTTTTTTCCTGAAACATCTGTTAAAATGAGATCAGGACACTTTTCATGTGTTTGTATGAGCAGGGAGTGTGTCATGACGCAGATAGTTTGGTTGCTGGTCATTTCAAAGAGAGCTGAAAATCCTGTGTTTACAACTTAAGGTAAAACTTAGCCTGTCCCTCAGCAGGTAGCCAATCAACATTGTCTGGAGTCAAGCAGACTATCAGAGATGGATCAGAGGAGTGAATGCATAATGTTTATTTAGTACCATCACAGTGGAGGTGGAAAAGTTCAATTTTAAGACAGACATCACAGTGTTCAAGTATATGTATGCCACTGTATCATCTCAAATTGATCAAGTATCTATTCATTCAGGGATTTTTTGCAAAGAAAGAACGCACATGGGACAAATAGCATGAGGTGCTTCTAAAACATAGTTTGACTAGTTTAGCTCTTGACAACTTATCTATGACTTTTTGTTATTTTTGTTACCAGCTCCCGGAAAATGTTATATTTGCTTTTAGTTGCATTCATTTTTAAACGTATTTCATAACTTCAATTCCTGATCAAGAAACATTTCTATTGAAATATTTATCCCCTTATTCATCAAATCTTTTTGTTTTGTTTCCAACTCCTCACCATTTTAAATTATCAAACAGATTTCATGTTGGAAATATTTAAAAACCATCCATCCATCCATCATCCATCATCCATCATCCATCTATCCATCATCCATCCATCCATCCATCATCCATCCATCCATCCATCCATCATCATCTATCATCATCCATCCATCATCATCTATCATCATCCATCCATCATCCATCATCCATCATCCATCCATCCATTGCTCCATCCATAGCCATCCATCCATCCATCCATCCATCCATCCATCCATCCATCCATCCAGCCATCCAACATTGGCTTGCTTTCTCTCTGTAAGATTTCATGAAAATTATCTTTGGCACTCATCATAAGAAAACCTGTTGAAAAGCAAAGTTTCTCAAATGGTTTCTAAAATGTCATTTGCATAACAGTTGAAATGTAAGTCAGTAGAGCTTGTTGAGTTTATACCGAAGTTCCCTGAGCTCAGACTTAAAGACCAAAAGACAGACTGTTCATTCAGCCAGAGAAAAACAGTGCACAGCTGAATGGTGAACACCCACACATCACCTCAGCACACTCCAGATATATTCTCTCAGTGAAGGACAGCGTATCAGGATGAGCGGCAGAAGCCTTCACTCTCTACACATTTACTCATAATTGGTCCCATCTAGCCTGAGACATTCATGCAGCTCAGTTGCTAAGACTGTTGCTAGGGCATGACTCTGGCTGCTTGGCCCTGCTTGATGCCAATAATCTAATTCTGCTGTGCCAGTGTGCCAGGCAGGCTGGGCCCTGCTGCAGTATGGTGAAGCTGTGGATACCGAAATCTGAAAGTGAAACTGCAGGCCACCCAGAACACAATCTATTTTTGAGGCTGATTAAAGGAGGATGAGCTTGATTCCCACGGCTCTCTGCTCTACTTTTGCAATCCGCTTTGGGCCTTGATGGTTAGAAAAAAATAATTTGTAGGTATTTGTCTTTGGCTGCTCATACAGGAAATGTGGCTTAAGTAGGGCATTAAGAGGTGATATCACTTTTTTAATGATGTTGTTTTTTTGGGGGGGAGATGAGTTGAAATCAGGACAACACTTGTATCTGTAGAGGGGAGAAAAAGAGGAAGGAAGAAGAAGACAGGTTCAGATTCACTGATGCGTCAGCAACACAGAGACCTTGGGGTCAATTACATCATCAGATGCAAAAAAGAGGGGGAAACACGAATGCGCTTACGCAACTAACCCCCTCAGGCAGCAACTTTTTCGAGGAGAAAAAAATAGACGTGGAGGGAAGTGAAGTGATTGTATGAAGTTGATTCAAGCGTGACAGAAAATCTGCATTATTTAGCAGAAAAGCATCAATAAAATATGTTACTTCCTTGTTTTAATGTGTGTGTGTTCAGTGTTAGATAAGAGTTTAGTTCTACTTTGGTCTCTACTTGTGTATGTAATATTGCTCAATCATCTGTAATATCTCAGTGAAAGAAGCACTTTTGGCAGCAGCCCAACAGTTCCTGCTCCGGAAGCTGATAAGGAGAGTTACTGAAGTTTATCTTAACAGAGGAAGGTACTGAAGTAGGACACCTTTCATCTTTTACTGTGTTTTATTTAATTAACTTCATCCAAAATGGATTCGATGGAAGAAAAAAAGATCAGGCATTTCTTGTGTCTTTGTAGTCTGTGAAATCTCTGTCCTTTTGAAAACATATTAGCCGTGTTCATTGAGTTTTTCTCAAATGAAATTGCTTCATAAATGTTAGTTTTTTTAGCCATGCTAGCAGCACAGCTATATGGCAATAAGGGACTGTAAGTTGGTCCACTACTCTGGTCCTGACCTGAACATTTTAACAGCTGCTCAATGGATGAATTTATGTATAAACATTCATGTTCCCCAGAGGATGATTTACCGACTTTGTTAAACCGGCACCATTTCTTGTCGTGCCAAAAATAAGTTAAATATCTGTTCTGATTTGAAAAGGTACTTGTCTGTATATTTTTAGCGATGACGTTTAAAAGTGGCTGGCTCTGGGCTTCTTGTGCCATCTGTACCAGGCAGGATGTGTGTGTGTGTGTGTGTGTGTGTGTGTGTGTGTGTGTGGGGGGGGGGGGTTGAATTAGTGATGTAACAGCCTTCAGACAGAAGGCCCTTGTTGGGAACAGTTTGAGCTCCACATCAAGATGCTGCCACATTCACAGTCCACAGAAAAATTACTCACCTGATTTTTCTCCTATTTTTCGCTCACCAGGAGAGAACAGTACGTGAAGCACAATGGGACCATTCCAAGAATATGAGGTTAGTGTCAATGCTTTGGGTAATGGCATTCTGCATGTTGTGAATGTGTACTTTCCAGAATGTTTTTTTAAAAGCATTAACTGGAAAAAATAAGGTTAATTGCATGCGATCTTTAGAAGGAAAACAGCTTAAATAAGATCAATTTTGGTTGTTTATGAACTTGAAATATAAAAAAAAAAAAATCTGAACAAAAATGTATGGAAAGATGAGTTGCTACAACCCCGCCTCAGCACTGACAGATATTGCTTTAAACAGGAGAAGAAGTCACCAGAAAAAGGAAGTCCTCGCAGCCGCATCCCACGCTTGGTCCTCCATCCCAACAGACCAAAAGACAAAGGCTCGCCTTTATCTGATTCACCTTTTTCAGAGGAGGAGGGAAAGGAGTGTGACATGAGCTCCGACCACTCCAAAAGGACCATCAGCACCAACAGCTTTTGTTCAGGTAAGAGTTTCAGTGTCAGTCTGAGGACAGCTGAGTTCATAGCCTATACCTGAAAAGAAATCACTTTGATCCACACGGGCAGTAAGGTGCACGATTGTGCTGCGGTATCTCTTTAATATTTGGAAACAAATAAAACCTTATCTGTATGTGTGATGAGAGCAGAGGTGGCAGAAGTATTCAGAACTATCAGTAAAAGTTCATAGTGTAAAACTGAAATATTACAATTAAATACTTTTTTTAATTTAAAGATTCTTATTTTGAAAAAAATACATAAATATTTAAATAGTATTGAAATAAATCAAGAGTACTAACCTCTCTGTTTCAAACATCTAACATTGTCTTACTTTTGCATTTAAATGTGGCTTACATTTGAGCACATTGCATGTTTCCAAGGTGAAGTTATTTGAATGATTCTACATGATGATCATTTTTTAATCATATCTTAAAATAAATAAATATAATCTCACAGTCTTGATGGTTTGTTTCAGTCTGTTTCCAAAATATTGCCACAGTGCAAGAATGTTAAGAAATAAGATGTATGAAAATGGGTTATATGTTCAAAGTAAGAAGAATGTCATATGCTTTCTTAAAATTGAGAAAACTCTTATTCAGCTCTACATATTGCAGATTTATTGGCTTGATTCAATTCAGTTAATGACACACATAACTTGTTGGGGTTCAGATTTTTGCAGTGTCTGCACTATGTGGAGCACAAACAAAGTAATTCAGGCAATCGAATACAAATAAGAAGCACAACATTTAGCTGTAGTGGATTAGTAAACAAAGTTGCAGGGATGTGGAAATACTCAATTAAATTAAAAGTAGCTCTCTTACATTATTGCAGTAAACATGCAGGATTATACAAATACAAAATAAGATTCAATTATGTATATTTAATGTTCACTCAAATTGGCCTACTTAACAAACAGAGCAAATGAAAAACTGCATGCCAAGAACTGTCTGTGTGTACATGTATACATGTATACGTGTGTGTGTGTGTGTGTGTGTGTGTGTGTGTGTGTGTGTGTGTGTGTGTGTGTGTGTGTGTGTGAGTGTGTGTGTGTGTGTGTGGTGAAAGCTGTTGTGCTATCAGACAGATAAGGACCGGTGCCTGCCCCGCACTGTCTGTTTAGGCTATTACTGTCTGTGTGCCTGTTTACAATAGATGACACCGGCTGCCCCACTAGTCAGTCTGTGTCCCCCTCCAAAACCCCGTCAGGCTCAGAGCAGAGTGACCGCACCTCTCCCAAACTGCCGGAGCGCAAGACCAAAGTGAAGCGGGTGAGGGTGATGGCCGAGGGAAGCGGCGAACCAAGGAGCACCCAGAGACACAAGAGGGAGATGAGATCGGCCATGAAAGCCAGAGGTAAAGATGGATACAAACATAATAGAAAGATGAAGAAATTGTTTTGTTTTTGTTTTGTTTTTCTCAGAAAATTCAAAATGAAGATAAAGGACAATTTTAAATCTTCACCTTAGGGCTGCACTGATATTATCAAATCCTATACTGTATGAAAAGGTTCTGTATTTTTTACAGTGACTTTTATGTTACAGTACATGCACAGGCTTGTAGCAAACTGCATATACTTCTGCATGCCAGTGACTCCGTACAGACTAAAGTACAATAACTGTATTTTTGTCATATGTCAGCAGCTAGCACATTCCCTGGTATGTTGACTTGAACAACAAACACTAGTTGGGAAGCAGCTGCTTATCTTAGAGCAGAATAATAACCGGAGTAAATGGTTCTCTCCTTACACACATTCCTGCTGAGAGTTTCACTTGTATAAGATCAATATCACTCTAATATCTAAAAGCTAAATAAGAAGCTTCAGCCATGCAGCTGCCAAGTAGGCCTACTTTGGAATTTTAATACAATCAGCAGTCCACTCCAGTCTTCTTCCTGAAATAAATAAAAAAAAACATTTTATTCTGAAGAAGCAGGAAGAACTGCCTGATGATGAGTCAAAATGAAGAAAGCTGATTGGTGGTGGAAAAGCAGTTCCAGCAGCTAAGCCAATTAGACTGATTAGCAGGAGGTTACTACACTGATTGAATGTGCACTGACCCTCATTTGACTCACCAAGTTGAGGAGGATCACTTAGTTCTCAAGTATTTTATTTGTCACAGTCATCACTGGACACAGCACAATGGTTTTGTTTGGCAGCAAGAGATGCCTCTCAGGTAGGCCTATGGCTTTGAATTGAAAACCAACACAGAGGTAGTTATTTTGAAATGATTTAAGTTCGCCTATAGTATTGTGTTTATGTTCAGTAAGCGATGTAGTGTGCAGATACATCTCATGACAGGGGGTCATGACCACAGTGGAGTGTTAATGGCATTTGGGATTACATAAAGTGGTTTATCTTCAAATGCACATTAGCCTAACAATGATTTAGATTGTGGGGGAGACACGAGAGAAGCTGAGTATTTGTTAAAGGCACTGCTCTCTGGTGATCAGAGATTAATGTTAGTAGAAGTTTCTTGATTTCACTTGATTCTAACAGGCCTATAGTCTACATAGACAGTCTTAACAAAGTGATAGACTACTATAGAAGACAGTTCAAAAACCTAAATGATAGCCTAAATGTTGATGTTATGGGCTAGAAGTTACCAAAAGTGGACTAGCATTTTGTGTGAAGCCACCAGAGACTAGGTGAGAGGGGAAAATTTTTTTTTTCTTTCTGAGGTTCAGTATTTTTACTTATGGTTTGGTTGCTTTGTGACATTTTTAACGATGAATTGTTTAAATATATTGTACAAGAAGCAAAGTTAAAGATATTAAGTTGTCTAAAAGACAACATTATACAAAGTTAGCTAGCTTTAAGCTAATGTTTGCTAACATTAGCATGCAGAAACTACCAGTTCTGTTCAAAACTAAAAACAGGGTTTATCTTCAAAACTCTTGGTGTACTGAATTGAATAATATGTATTATGTTTCCTCATAGTTTGTCTACATTTAATGATATTTTTATTTTATTTTATATAGCCTTTTACAAGTTTTATAGTGAGTTTGCTATACTCTAAACACATTGATGGTTCTTCCTTTAGGTAGTGAGGCAGACTTCAGCTCGTCCAGCAGCACAGGCAGCCTGAAGGCCAAGGAGAGCCTCAATTTTAGATCAGCTGGAAAGAAAGCGCCAACACGCAGGTATGAATATGTGTTTCATTACTGTTTGCCGAGACTAAGAAACTTCTATCTTAAGTAGAACTGAAGTGTTCATCATGTAACCATTAATCCTTATTTTGTGCATTCCTTTATAAAGTCGTGGGGCCCACATAAGACCTCTCCCAGTGTTCAAACCAGCGGGGAGCCCTACGGCAAACCGGGATGCAGAACTCTATGCTCCCTGCAGGACCCCTCCCAGAGTGGACTCTTCAACCAACAGCAGCAGCTGCAACTCCAGCCCCACATCCAGGTACTAAACAAGACTTTAAAGTGATTAATTATTCAAAACCACAGAGTAAAGACCGTAGGTATAAAGTAAACCTCTATCCTTGAGGATTCATTACAAATCCACCCTTTGGTCGGAGAAACAAGAGGATTTCAAAGACTTGAGAGATTTGTTTTGTGGTTCAGGCAATGTGCAGTATAATGATGACTATAGGGGTGGGCTGGATTAAGCTCAGGCTGTTTTATCATTTCCTCTCTCGCACCAGTCTAGGATTATACCGGTCATGATTTGGCTGTGGTTAGGATTAATGTGGATTTCTTTGGGGGGAAAAAAGCAAATGTCTGATGCCCAGACAGTGACCCTACCTGTTGCAGCCAAATTGTAACTGGATTATATTATTTCGCCTTGGATTTGTGGCGCTGCAGGGTCAAACAAATGTCAGATTTGCAAAATGAATGTATGAATTGTATAGCCTGAAGGTGCAACAGTGCTTGGGACCACTGTGAATTGCTGATACGGTGCTCCAGGCTATATCTTGAGAGAGGTTTACTTCTTCGGCTTTATATTTGTTGGCAACTTAGGTCTGCTTAATATTTAACCAAAAAAATCTTCTCTCAGACGAATAAACGACTAGCACTAGCATTTCA
The DNA here is from genome assembly GCF_963930695.1 of Labrus bergylta. Taxonomy (NCBI): domain Eukaryota; kingdom Metazoa; phylum Chordata; class Actinopteri; order Labriformes; family Labridae; genus Labrus; species Labrus bergylta. The sequence goes on along the minus strand of NC_089202.1, from coordinate 2,357,147 downwards.
AGTTTTGTGCAGCGGCAGAATCTCTCCTCTTTTATCTCACATTTACAGCCCCCATGAAATTTCACTCTTGTCACTTTAAGACATTTCCTCTGCGTGGCTAAGTGTCATGTGACATCTTTCCCTCTCACATGGTACCTTCTCCTGGGCTGTTTCTATTTCTGGCTGGGATGCAGAGTGCTTGCATCAAAGCTTCAAGCATGTGAGGTTGCTAGGATATTGGGCTCAGGAAAGAGAGGGGCTTACATGCTGCTTTGCATATTGTCCAAATCCACCCACTCATCCTCTATAGAAAAAAAACCCCACAAATCCTTTTATCAGTTCTCTTTGAGCATGATAAAACACTGATCATAGGACATGCAGGGGTCGTTTAAATGCTAATGCAATTAGCTTCTAGATTAAGGGGTTATCTGGTAAGGTGATTTCTTTTGTTGACTCTGCTTGTATTTAGATAACCAGCCTTTTTTCTGAGGTTTTTTCCCCTCTAGTCAACATGCCAGTAATCCTGTGTCAGACAGTAATTCCAGGCTTCAGAGAGCATCTGCCCTAACAGCACTCTTAGTCTGACAAATTGCTGTCTGCATGGAGCCATTCTATGTTTAAAAGTCAAATTGGTTTGTTTTCTGCTGTGGCTTCAATATGTCTAGTTGGGAACTGATTGATAATGTTGGTTTTTAAGGGAAAGGGGGGGGTCAAAGTTGCCTTTCACCAACATGCCTGTCTCTGTGGTCAGCAGAAGAGCGAACCTGGGTCGATACCACTCCTGTGGAGACAACCATGGCATCAGACCCCCAAACCCCGAGCAGTATCTCACTCCGCTACAGCAGAAGGAGGTGGCCATCAGACACCTGAAGACCAAACTGATGGAGTCTGATAACAGAGTTCATGACAGGTCAGTTAGGCAGCACAGTCGCTCCTCAAATTGTATCTGTTGGTCTGCTTTTTTTTTCTTTTTTTTTAAGGCAGAATAATAGTGGTTGTATCAGGGGGAAAAGTAAAATCATAGTGTGACATAATGCCTACTGCAGCTCTGCTCAACCGTTAACATCCTCCTGTGAAGTGAGAAACCACTGGAAAATGACTATTACATAAGATGCTTGTTAAAACTACAGAAATATGTACTCTACAATCACAGTAATTCATTTGAAACATGTACTTGATCTGCTCTGCTTCATTTACTTGAACAAGTACACTAAATGGTTTTGGATTATGTAAATCATTATTTTTAGATTAAATTTTTAGAATAGATTATATTCAGGGGTGCAGGTGACCTAGCTGTTAGGTCTTGCCCCATGTACAGAGACTATAGCCCTCCAAGTGGGAGGCCCATGATCCACTGTCACTTCCTGGTTTCCTACTCTACCCACTCTCCCATCACAAATCTAGATTAAAAAAAAACATTGTATAATGCTGGGGTAGGATGAAATATCAAAACATTTAACTTTTTAAAAACATGACAATGATGAAACCTTATAGGCTTCCTGTCTACAATTGTAATTGCTCTGTTATATGTATATCATCATCATCATCATCATCATCATCAGAGGCTTGATGGTTGTAGGTTACTCAGTAACTGATATTTGAGTGCATAAAAGCATTGTAAGCTTAAGGGGGGTTGTGTAGGGTTTGTATGTGCAAGGCCAGCGCACAAACAACATTCCTGTAGATTCATGGGCATTATATTTAAGACTTTTTTGTCATAACTTTCACGAGCATGATTCTAACTCCAGCTTAGTATTGTCACTACTTCTGTAAGAGATATAATAGGTCTTAAATGGGTTGATTATTTATGTAAGTGTCAAAACAAAGAGGGTGACTGCATTGTGTCATCGTTTTCATCATCACTGATTTTGAGGTTGTTATTTTTTGCCTTTTGCATTGGATTATTTTGGCATTACTTAGTGTTAGGGTTATTATGATTTTTGAGCAAACGAGTCAGTTACAAGCTCGCTTGTGGTCTCCACAGCATTTTTTCAATGTTTCAGTCGCTATAACTCCCCTGCTTCCTGTATTATTATTTAAAGGTCCTTGAAATAAGGTAGATGCTTTTTATTTATCTCTGAGAAAGGAATGGTAATATTTTTAATATCAGTATACAGTGTATAACTCACCAGAATTAGTGTATTTTTCAAAATCTGACAGCATTCCTTAAGTAACTGAACACTTTATTTTATCTATGTTAGGGAGACCGAGATCGATGAGCTCAAGTCCCAGCTCTGCAGAATGAGGGAAGACTGGATTGAAGAGGAGTGTCACCGTGTGGAAGCTCAGCTGTCCCTCAAAGAGGCTCGCAAAGAGATCAAGCAGCTGCGTCAGGTGGTGGAAACCATGAAGAGCAGCCTGATGGAGAAAGACAAAGGTATCCAGAAGTACTTCATTGACATCAACATCCAAAACAGGAAGTTGGAGTCCCTGTTGCAAAACATGGAGCTCGCCCAAAGTGGTTCCACCCTCCAAGATGACAACACCTTAGACTTCATGTGCGACAGCCCTGATAGTGGTGGGAAGAAGATGGAGGAGGAGGAGGAGGTCGGACTGGAGCTCGGGGAACAAGGGGCAGAGGCGATGGCAGACAGTGGGCTGCTGGTGAACGATGAGATGGCCAACAGAGAGGACATTTTGGAGCAGGTCCTCATGTCCACTGCAGTGGATTTCAGTCAGGACTCGAGTATTACACTGATGCCAGAGTCTGGACCTGGGGTGTCTGCCATAACAGAAGAGGGACAGTTGATTGATGAGTCTGCTGCACCGCCACCAGATCTACCAAATACAGTTTCCACTGCGGTCACCTCAAGCGCACCTTCCCAGCAGTACACAGAAGATAAAGAAATCCAGACTGAAATAATGCCAATATCTTCAGACCTGCAGGCTCTGCTCCTCCAGCTGCTCAAGTTTCACGGAACAGCCGGGGACACAGCTCTGTCAGCCTCCACCAACCTTCTGGGCATCCCAAACCTACCCGCCTCCTCTTCTTCTTCCACTGCCAATTTCCCCGAATCCACACCTCTGGCACCCAGCATGCCAACACCTACCCCCCCAGAAAGCCCTGACACCTCCACCGACTCCGGCATGTGCTGCTCTGAACCTGCAGAGAGCCGCCGCTTCATGGAGGAGCTGGACTTTGTTGTGGGCGAGGAAGAACCTCTTCTGTCACCAGGTCTGGATGTGGTCGGAAAGCGTTACTGGAGCAACAGCTTTTTTGTGGATCTGGTTACCGTGGCAGCCCCGGTTCTGCCAACTGTGGCCTGGCTTTACTCGCGGCACGGCGTGGACGGAAGCGCTCCGGTGTACAACATTGCTGCGCTTATCAGGGGCTGTTGCATCATGGGATTGCATTCTCTTCGTCAAGTCTCTCACAGGCCGGATGTGTAAAGGCTTCAACCACGCATGCACACGCCTAACTTTGAACTGAAAGCACTTACGCATTTTCTCGAGAGTATTTGCGAGATTTGTTGGTTTTTTTGTTGAACACTTGATGCAGTTATTTTTGGTTCCAACACTGTTTCTTTGCACTGTACACTCACCATGTGTTGAAGCGAAATGGTGACATGAAAGGGATTATTTTTAAGGGGTTATTTATTTATTTATTTATTTATCATTTCCATGTATAAGCTAATCATCTGGGTAGATGGTTAAGTGATATCATCGTCCTGTGGTGTCCCTAGTTGTCCCTGTGTTTGGAAAGCTAGGTGTTTATGTTAGAATGAGATTTGTTGGTGGAGAAAGATTGAATGTTAGTTACTGTTTGATGGGTTCTGAGAATTCAACTGTTTTTGAGTTATTGTTCAAAAGGAAACTTTAAACCTTCAGCCAAAGCTTTAATGTGAGTTCACTGTTTCTTGTTTTGTGAAAAAGTGTGTATATATATACATATATATTTTTGTTCCTCCCCAGGAGTAGAGCTTTATTCATTAAAGCCTGTGTATTTGTTCATAGAAATAAGTTGACGCGACACTTGTTATGTGCCTGAGCTATGTGCAATACTGTTGGTTTACATCAAATGTCCTTGTATCTTTACTAATAAAGCATGATAAAAAAATCTGTACCTCTGGTCTTTGGTTAGTTACAGGGGAAACAAATGGCTGAACTGGAAGAGTAGGTTAAAAAAAAAAGTTTGGCTTCTGTGAACTTACTAGGAAAGACAGGGCGGGACCGGGTTTATTCATTTGCACAAGATGTTCACATAAATTATTAAGAGGGGAAAATATGAATGCAAGTGCAACCGAGCAGTGTTCTCTTGACAGCTTGTGTTACGTAAAGCTTTCTTGGGCTGTATTTTCAGGCGTCCCTTGGGTTGTGGGACTGACAGCGGAAAGTGCATTAGATTCACTTTACTGGGATCTCACAGAAGCTGTAAAGTGCAGTCAGCATCCTTACACAAGAAAAAAAAAAAACTGGGTGAATGCCAGAGCAAATGTTTGTCTACCCATGAAAACTATTAATATTTTCTTTAGTCGGTACATGATTAGCACCCATATTCAAAGGAAATGTAAGAAAAATGCACTTAACTCACACTCTAACTTCTCTACTTCGGTTACCATCTGTTGAAGTGTCAATTGCATAACTATGACCTCTCGCTTTAGAAGGCAACAGACTAATGATTCATCACATGCTCTAATCCCCACACTAGTCTTTGGATGCTGGATTAAATGAGTGGGCAGCAATGGATGGAAGTCAAACAGCTGCAAACACAAGAGTCTTGCGCAATCAGTAGTAGATTGTGAATCCCTTCAGGCCAGTTATTCGCCCTCACAGCTTGTTCCCTTTCTGAAGCCTAATGACGTACATTTTCCCTTTTTGAAAGTGGGCCAGTCTCTGGGAGGCTGTGGCAGGCAGGCAGTGTCCCCTGACAGATTGAGGTGACATTGTAGATGGTGTCAGACGAGTTATCATAGCCCATTGTCAGTCCAGGTTAAATGCCACCAGAACATTAGAATGTTAGGATAACAACAAGACGAGTGAGCATGCATGCAGGCTGTTCTGTAAGTAAAACATTGCTTTTAGCTAATGGCTAACATGCTGGAGATTAAAAAATACATTTTGCCCTGTTCACAATCAAAATTGTGCATGTTAGCATGGTATGCTAATAATTAATAAAAAGCTTCATAGCTAAAGCCAACAGGAATGTCAAAGGTTTGAAGGTGGTTGATCATTGATCAAGTATTGGACAAGGAACATTTTAACCCTAGAGAAAAAAGTCAGGATGAGGGGAACGTAACTCGATGTACACAAATCCCAAGGCAATCTGTTTTTAAGCTCTAAACATAATTCAAAGAAAAATATGACTTTGATGTGGGGGATAAGGAAGTCAGGTAAACACAATTTACACAAAGTTCATTCTCTGGGCACCATGAACATTTGAACCACATTTTATACAAATTGAGGTTTCTGTCTTGAAAAACAGTATTCATTGACCAACCACTACTGTCATCCCTAGAGAAACACCACCCACCATAGATAGTTTAGACTCATCAGTTGTACCAACCACAAAGTTAAAATATCTAATTATCTGTCAGGAATTATTCCTGTACCAGAAATCCTCAGTGTTTAAAGTTTCTCATCCGGCAGGTGACCCTAGACCTAAAGTTATTCACCTCTACATGTGTGATTTAAACAAGTTTATAAAAAACCTGCAGGACTTATACAGGAAAACAATCTTTCAAACCTTGTGTGTTCTTGAGCTTCTGGACTTTTTGGATTAGACTAAGACAGTTCCAATTCACTGAAATCTAACTCTCAATGATGAAGAGGTTATCTGTAATTCATTTTTGGGGAACTTGATAAAATGACAGAACAGAACATGCAGTTTATCTCAATGAAGAGGGTGGGATGAGTGCCTTTGTAAAGAATACACTAATCCATTTTTTGCCAACTCCTTCATTCATTAAGTCTTTAACTTGATCATGCGCGTATCAAGTTTAAAGAAAATAAGTTTAAAGAGAATCAGCACGTCAGTGAAAATGAATCATTTGATTTGGTATTAAATCCAGTATTTCTTTAGAATCATCAATGAACAAATCAGAAAAAAGATTAGAAATGTCTCCCCCATCTCCACCCAAGTCATGAACCAGACACCATAGACCTGACACCATACTGTATCATTTCTGTTCATTTTAATTTACAAGGACTTTTCTTCACTTGACAATGTTTCCATGACAACAGCTTGCCTATTCCCAATGTCACCTAATCCTCCAACAGTGGCTGGTAATATCAGTAAAATAATGCATAACAGAATGTTCTTTCAAAACCATTAACTTCAGCCGTTAGCCTTGTGTTTACAGAGATGAGAAAGAAGCAAGAATTTCATTTTCATCTCTGTATCAGCTTAGGCACCCTGTCTGAGACTACATTGCGATCATGATTCATATTTTATAAGGACTGCGCCTGTTCAGTGAGTGTATCAGTTATTTAAGAGCAAAGTAACCGTGCCCATGGAATAAAAAGAAGTCATTGGTGGGTTCTGGATAGTTTCTTTCTATATCAGAAGCAGACAAAGAAAAAGATGTAATGGCATATCTGTGGCCATGTGATTACCATAGGAACCCACAGCAAGCATTTATAGATGCTCAACACTCGAATCTGTGGTCACTAATACATACTAAGATTGAACATCTCCTGCCTTCATTTTAATGCTATTTTCCAGTGTACAACAGGCTGCACCGTACAGGGAGATCATGAAATATTACGCAACATTGATTAGAAAAAGAATAAAGATTTTAGACAATGCAAGACATAAAAATCAAATCAAAACAATTAAGCAAACCAAGACATCCCTGGCATACATTGATGCTTACAATGAGTTACACTCCTTTGTCATTAAAGTTCATAAATAAGACAAAGACAAGGAATTGTTTGCCCAAATTGTGTCTGAAAAGGTAGCACAGGTACCTGTTTATTTACAGATGTTACTGGGGGAAAACAAAAAAACAAAGTAGATCATTTTCCGTCGTAACCGTACAGTTTGAATCCACATGGCGTCTTTAAATGCTGCAGCTAAGATGAACCAGATAATATGAATACAGTTTTCCCCTGATGACAAGAATTACCCAGCAACATGAACCGATATTATCTCCTCTTTAGAATGATGCACGTTACACTGCTGCAGCTAGAAAACACATGAATGTGGCTGCTGGTGGAAAAAGGATGGAGAAACAGGAGAGTTTGCTTACAGATGAGTAGTGCCGGTGGTCATCCTGGTCGTTTTGATAACTTAAAAGACAGAATAACAAATTATTTAAAGTCTCTGCCCCCCTCCCCTTCATCTCTTCTGCTCAACACTGAGCATTTCTAAAGTGTTACGAGAGCTTGACTGCAATTTTTTGTTCCTTCTTCATCATCCTCTGAACCTCTTTCTCCATCTTCTTCCTTTGCTGCTCCATGGACCGCTTTTCTCTTTCAGCCATCTTCTGTTGTCTGGTAAATGAAGGCAAGACAAACATGGGAAAACAAGGCATGTCATTACAGTGCACATCAATGGAAGCTAGGACAGCAGGGTGTGGGGAAAACAAAAAAATCCTATTCCTTTCTCTTGTGTATTTATTTCATGGCTTACACTGCCACCTGCTGGTCAATTTTTGAACATACACTCCTCACATGGAAAAAAATTCACTTGCAGTATTCATCTCATACACAGTGAGCCTATAACATGCCTTCCATTGGAACAAGAGCAGATCTGAGATTGTGGGTGTTAAAATTATGTTAGATAACTAATTATGCTGCCTGTTTGGACAGTGATTTATGACACGCACGCACGTTCCCATAACAGTTCTATAACTGGTTGACAGGATTTTTCAGTTCTATATTCATCACTAATAATTCACCAAACTGGTACAGAAGCTAATCTAATTCATGTAATAAGGCATTGAAGCAATCTTTGAAACGTTACCTGAGCATCCCCTCCGCCTCCCAGGCAGCATCAGACTCGTCCTCCCAGGCGTTTGCGTCCTCCTGCCAGGTGTCCATTTCTCCCAGCTCAGCCTGTACAATGAGAGCGTTTACAATTCAGAAGGAAGGACTATGATTACAGCATTTCTATTGCAAGTGCTTTAATTTTAGAATTTGGGTTAAAACTAAGGATTGCTATTTGCACCCCTTTACCAATCACTCTTTTAGTAAATTATCCCTTCACTGCAAAGGCTGAAGTGATTACACAATCTAATGCGCAAACATGACTTAGTCTTTGCTTACCAGCTGTGTAGCATCTTAAGGCCCTTCTGCAACATGGATAACTAACCTCTCATCTGATAAAGGTTATGTAGAGGCTGGTCTTAACACACCTCAGGCCAGCTGTATGCTCCTCTCTGCAGTTTGCATTTCGACCGCACGTGGGTGTGGATGACACCTTCATATACAGTGGGTACGGAAAGACACTCATATTTAACTCACATGCTGTCCATTTCTTCTGATCCTCCTTGAGATGGTTCTGCTCCTTCATTGGAGTCCAGCTGTGTTTAATTAAACTGATTGGACTTGATTAGGAAAGGCACACACCTGTCTATATAAGACCTTACAGCTCACAGTGCATGTCAGAGCAAATGAGAATCATGAGGTCGAAGGAACTGCCCAAGGAGCTCAGAGACAGAATTGTGGCAAGGCACAGATCTGGCCAAGTTTACAAAAGAATTTCTGCAGCACTCAAGGTTCCTAAGAGCACAGTGGCCTCCATAATCCTTAAATGGAAGAAGTTTGGGACGACCAGAACTCTTCCTAGACCTGGCCGTCCAGCCAAACTGAGCAATCGTGGGAGAAGAGCCTTGGTGAGAGAGGTAAAGAAGAACCCAAAGATCACTGTGGCTGAGGTCCAGAGATGCAGTAGGGAGATGGGAGAAAGTTCCACAAAGTCAACTATCACTGCAGCCCTCCACCAGTCGGGGATTTATGGCAGAGTGGCCCGACGGAAGCCTCTCCTCAGTGCAAGACATATGAAAGCCTGCATAGAGTTTGCCAAAAAACACATGAAGGACTCCCAGACTATGAGAGAGAAGATTCTCTGGACTGATGAGACCAAGATTGAACTTTTTGGCTTTAATTCTAAGCGGTATGTGTGGAGAAAACCAGGCACTGCTCATCACCTGCCCAATACAATCCCAACAGTGGAACATGGTGGTGGCAGCGTCATGCTATGGGGGTGTTTTTCAGCTGCAGGGACAGGACGACTGGTTGCAATTGAAGGAAAGATGAATGCGGCCAAGTACAGAGATATCCTGGAAGAAAACCTCTTCCAGAGTGCTCAGGACCTCAGACTGGGCCGAAGGTTCACCTTCCAACAAGACAATGACCCTAAGCACACAGCTAAAATAACAAAGGAGTGGCTTCGGAACAACTCAGTGACCATTCTTGACTGGCCCAGCCAGAGCCCTGACCTAAACCCAATTGAGCATCTCTGGAGAGACCTGAAAATGGCTGTCCACCAACGTTCATCATCCGACCTGACAGAACTGGAGAGGATCTGCAAGGAAGAATGGCAGAGGATTTCCAAATCCAGGTGTGAAAAACTTGTTGCATCATTCCCAAGAAGACTCATGGCTGTACTAGCTCAAAAGGGTGCTTCTACTCAATACTGAGCAAAGGGTCTGAATACTTATGACCATGTGATATTTCAGTTTTTCTGTTTTAATAAATTTGGAAAAATTTCTACATTTCTGTTTTTTTTCTGTCAAGATGGGGTGCTGAGTGTACATTAATGAGAAATAAAATGAACTTTCTTGATTTTAGCAAATGGCTGCAATGAAACAGAGTGAAAAATTTAAAGGGGTCTCAATACTTTCCGTACCCACTGTAGCTGCTGCAGAGAGCATACTCCTCCCTGGATAGAGCCAACACATCAGTGTGGATCATGTTCTTTGACTTCTCGAGCGTCTTTAACACCATCAAGCCCATGCTAGTGAGAGAGAAGCTGGAGGACATGCTGGTGCAAGCCCCCTTTGTCTCTTGGGTCATAGAATACCTCACAGGCAAGCCACAGTTTGTGAGGCTACAGCGCTGGGTGTCTGACTATCTGGTGAGTAATGTTGGAGTCCCGCATGGAACAGTCCTACCTCCTTTCCTCTTTACCATCTGCAGACCTGACTTCAAATACAACTCCAACTCATGTCATCTTAAAATATACTCTGATGAAACTGCTATCGTTGGGTGTATTGAAGATGGACAGAAGGAGGAGTCTCAGGGCCTGGTGGAGAGGTCCATGAGGGTGTGTGGGGAGAATCACCAACAGCTGATTGTGAACAAGACAAAGGAGACTGTGGTAGACCTAAAAAGGAATAAATCCTCTCCTTTCCCTGTCTGCATTAGTGGGACTGACTTGTAGGTGTAAAACTGGATGACAAGCTGGATTGGTCCACCTAAACTTACACGATCAGTCTGTTGTTGTGAGCATCATGAATGAAACCTTTATTGCCCCTAGGGGAATTTGACTTGCACAGAGCATAAAAAACACAATACAAACAATGTACAGGACAGCACATAAAAACACACTAAAGTATCACCTGATTAAATGAGGTATTTCAGCAAGTTAAATAAAGTGCAGAGTGCCGAGTTCGTCCTGTATAATCAGTTCTTATTAAGCAGCTGAATACTGTGTGGAACAATGGATGTAATGCCTCTTTTAGTCCTCATCGTGGACATTCTGTACCTGTGCCCTGAATTCAACAGTTCATACTCTGACCAAAGGGGGTGCAGAGGGTCAGCTGTGATCTGACCGGTCTGTCAGGAAAGAAATGCTGTACATTTGATTCCCAGTTATCTTGCTGCCTAGTTTAACAACATTGTCCAGTTTGTTCTAATTTTGTAAGGACAATGCTCCTCCCCAACACTAAATACAAAAGGTCAGCACACTTTCAATAAAAGTCTTGTAAAATAGTTTCAGCATATTGCTGTCAAGTTTCCTCAAAAAATAGAGGCGCTGTTGAGCCTTTGCATACCTTGCATTTGTGTTGGCGTTGCATGTCAGTTTGTTGTCAGTTAATGTGCCAAGATACTTTTAGTCTTGTACATCTTTGCTGTTGTGTACTGGTCAGTGGGCCCTGGGCACCAAAGTAAAATATGTAAACACATTGATCAAGAAGGCTGAGTCTGCATGTCAGGTTGGATAAGATGGTTGAGGCCAGAATACTGGCTAAACTGTTCTCAATAATGGACAAAGTCTCCCACCCTCATGTTTTGAAACATTACACGTATAGTTACCTAGTATGTGTCTTAATATTATCCTTACCATTTCTACTCTTACTCTGCAATCTTGTTTATTTCAATTTATGTACTTTCTGCAACTTACTGACCTCAGTTGTTTAGTATCTTTTAGCCTTTAGTGTGTTTTGTGTGCAACTTCCTTTAATGTAATGTCTAGTTTTTGCTGCTACAACAACACAATTTCCCTCCCGGGATTTAATAAAGTTATACTCTCTCTCTCTTTCAAATATCTATCAGCATGTCTATCTAAAATAAAGGTTAAAAGGTCATTCAGACAGTCAGTTCGCAAATGTTCATTCTGTATGAAAAGGTATTAAAACATTCCTGGAAGCGCTAAGGAAAGACAGTCCAAGGACAGACGAGGAGTTTACACATCATTCATCTTTACTCTTGGATAGTGTTAATCGTAACTATCATCACACACTGGGAAAAGCAAGCAACACCTTCATTGTAAAGCTCAGTGTCCAATGCCAGCATAATGGAGGGCTTTAATAGCAGAGACTTTGTGTATAAGGAATAATTGATTGCATGTTTCCTGGAAAATGTTTATGTCTAGCTTTTTTCTAAGCCTCATTAAGTCTGATTGTATCATCTGTGTGGAATACCAGGATTTCCACATTTCTCTGGTCGCTTAAATTTGTAGATAACCTTTTGTTTTAAGTAAATTGTCAGATACATTGGCCCGACAAGTATCCATGACAACAATAATAATCACAAGGCTAATTAGTTTTACTTATTGAGAGTGTACATTCTTTATACAGTGAACATACACAACACAGGGATCCGTACTAATCGTCTGTATCAACCAGAGGTGGGACAAAGTCATTGCTTTGCAAGTCACAAGTAAGTCTCAAGTCTTTGGTCTCAAGTCCCAAGTCGAGTCAAAAGTCCTAACCTTTGAATTTCGAGTCCTAAACAAGTCATTAGCACTCTTCACCAAATGAAATGCCATTTTAACAGAGTAATAATTTGCTACAGTTACATAAATCACGATTGATTATATGATTTTATTCAGCCTACTTCTAAAATAACAGCACCAGTGTGACTGACTCTGTTTTGTTTATTTTTCCTAAATTCAGTTTTTTCCATTTTTATTTGACTGAATTCTGTGTTTGATGGTGTGTTCCATGAGATCAGATCACTGATTTGGGTCATTTTATCAGATCATGTCAGGAAATTGAGACATTTTTAAATATAAATTAACTTGCCTTTATTTATTTTCTAAAAGGTAGTATGCCTAGTGCCCAGGCCACCCTTGCTCCCCCTTTTTTTACAGTGTGTGTGAAGACGCTCCCAGACTACAGCAGGCTGTGAGATAACAGCCTACCAATTTTAATGTGCTGATTGTTGATAAATACAGTATGCAAACAAGCTGAGAGAGAACGGGGAAAAGTCCAAACAGCCGTTTGACCGGATTATGTACCTTCCCGAGCATAAAGACTTGGTCCATATTGACCGTAGCTATCAAGGTCCATACAGATCACGGACTGTGTTGCGCTAAAAGTAAATAGGTGCGTGCGATGGCTGGCGTTCCGGTGTGTGTGTGTGTGTGTGTGTGTGTGTGTGTGTGTGTGTGTGTGTGTGTGTGTGTGTGTGTGTGTGTGTGTGTGTGTGTGTGTGTGTTGCAGGCGCGAGCTGACACAAACACACACACAGATGAGGAGCAGCAGCAAGAAGCTGCAGGTACACCAAACGTGCGTAAAACTCCTCATATATTTTATAAAAAACTCAAAGTCATGTGACTCGAGTCCACACCTCTGGTATCGACTGTTACTGCCCTCGCTTTAAGGGTATCCAATTAGATTTTTCTATTAAATATGTCTATCATTGACATTAATCAGGTTAATGTATTGCACTGTATTTTAATAAAGCTGCATTACATTGGGCACTACTGTCCAGAAGAAAACTCAGACAAAACTGATAAAGATTCTGGATGTGTGAGAAACAGAGAACCTGCCGGATGCTTCAGGTGGTATAAAAGTTCAGACTTACTGAAGGTGGACTGAAGGTCATCATATCCTGAGAGGCGGCCAATCTGCTGGAGAAACCTGCCGACCCATCAGCCACCGGGTAGTTCAAAGGCTCCCTCTTCTTCAGCACTATCTGCAACACGGAAACCACAGATTGTGTTTAACTAAGTCACTTTGTAAAGCATTACAATACCAGTCTTGATATAAATGTATAACTGGACAGAATGCAAGAGAAACGTTGTGTTAGTTATTATGTAGGAACACTATTTTGTGCACTGTCATGCTCTCCTGCGTTAAGATTAGAATTATTTACACAGTGAACATAGAAAAAACTCAGTCAGTCACCTCAATTTCTTTAAACACTAGTCTGAAGATTCTGTTGGCTGACCTTTTATTCATTCTACATCACATTCAAATCAATCTTTAATGAACAGAATATTTGGTAGGGGTGCATTTAAATTAATTAATTAAATTCATTCATTCATTAAATAATAATCGGTTACAGAAAAAATGTAATCGATAATTGTTTTGTAGTCCACATTTTTATGAATGTTTCTTGTTGCATTGTGGGTTCTAGGATCGGCCTAATTCAAAACAGAAGAAAAGGAGCATGAGCGCAAAAGAAAATAGATGACAAACAAAGCCCTGATAAAGGCTCTGTGCTGAAATGCGTCCGTTGTTGATCCATACGCTGCTACCCTGACAAAAATATCCCTTTAATTAACCCCCTATGAACACAATGAACAAAAAGTCCCAAACAAACAAAATATGCAACATGATCTACGAAAGCTCAGTTCAAATTGTCTTTTTAATCCACAGAAAAAGAAGGACTTTCACTTCGCGATTACCGCTTTACTCCGCTAAACCAATGACGTTTGATCATCCAGGACAGAGCAGCATAACTAGATGTTTTCCTATATTTTGGAATTTTAGATGATTATTCTTTTAATAACTACAAAAAGGAACAACCTTATAGGGAGACAGAGCTCATAGCAGACGGACGAGTGAGATTGAGCGAGTGTGTCATTACGCACAGAGGAGAAAGATGAAACAGTTCACCTGTTCTATTGTAACTTCATTTACCAGAGTAAAGTGTGCTCTACACTGCAGACTGGAGTCTTTGTTAACACAATGTTGCTGTCAAAACAGCTTCAACGTGCCATGAGTGCGCATTGATGTCTGCACGTCCGCTCACCACACTCGCTGCTCTAATTATAATACAGTGTTAAAACGGTCAAAACACGTCTGTGTGAATTTTTATTTGAGGTTTGCTGTCTGTTGATGTAAGAAATGTTATATTTGAATGTTAATACAAAGGCTTATTACTAACAATTATTAAAATCCCGAAGATTCAAATGAATCAATAGATACAGTCGGCATCGCGTCATAGTTGGGGGCGGGGCCTCCCGTGGGGGAAAAGAATCACAGAAAAAAAAGAACTACAAAACGATTACTCGAGTACTCGCTTTAACAATGGCAAGAGTAATCGATTAGAGAAAAATTTGCATTTCTGCACCCCTAATATATGGTGATACCTGCTGTACATCATAGCAGGTAATTCAAGTTTACCAACTACTTTTCTTTATTTTGCTAAACTGTCATCTGCCATTTTTTTTTTTTTAATCTAGACATACATGAGAAATATATTACATCTTTGTGTGTACACCTTAACATAGCATAACAAGCTGTGTCTACTTTTGTACAAACATGTTGTACAAGCAGAAGGACAATGCTGGCCAGGGTCTGTCAAAGACGCCTGAAAAAACAACAAGCGCTTACATTTACATCAGCTATGCATGTATGACTGTATTTACTGTTTCATGTCTAGAAACAGAAACCATGACGTTAGATTTTGTGAAGCAGTGGACTTGTGCACTGCAGCATTCCTTGACCAAAAGCTTGGATTAGCTCACAAAGTATCTGGGGCAACAAAATTGATGATGGACTGATGACATGTCTCAAAATCGGAGTCACCATAGCTTAAATATTCCCTGGTAGAAAACCGGAACTGTTATATATTTTAGCACATATTTGATAAGCTTGAGCATACACATGAGGAAGTTATGTTTTATTGATGTGGACATGTGGAGGGATGAAATGGACATTATGGAAAAAGACTGCACACTTAACATTTATCTATCTAACATTTACCTCATGTCTGAGGACATGTTTAATAAACAAAGGACATTTTTAAACTATTAAACAGTGCCAGATATGTGACATGTAATAAAATGATATGTCCCAGATGTTTTATATTTCATGAATTGTGCATCTCCATGGTGATGCTAAATCAGCTGTACTGTCTGCAAACATACCTTCTGTGTTTTCCTGATGGTGGGAGCCATGTCTTTGAAGTAGTCCGGTTCGTCATCTTCCTCGTTGGGTGAAGGGGAAACATTTCCGTTTCCACCTTCGATCTTAATACTTGTAGGAGCATCTTCATCCCAAGAGCTCCATTCCTCAATCTCTGGCTGTGCAGATAACAAAATTAAATACAATTTACATGTGATAGAACAGCTTGTGAATACAACAACAGTAGCTACTACATGCAAGTTTAAAATAATTATTACAACAGTTTTTTTCTTTTAAAGACATACCCTAAAATGATGTTAATGGGGGCAATACTGACCTGTTTTGGTACTGATGATGAAAAATCCACTGTTGTTGGGAGAGTAATTTGATCACCGCTGAGCTTGCGGCCCCTTCCAGTCCTACCAAGTAAGATCAGAACATGTCAAAAGGATCTATGTTGTAGAAAGCAGCAACTTACAGAACACTGTTATCAGACACTAAGGTCATGTATCTTTTATGTAGGGAGATTGATCCATCGTTAGTAAATACATTTCCTTGTAGCATTATAGCCAGTAAGGTTAAAAAAAAAAAAAAATAACTCCACTTTCCGGGAGCCCTGTTTAAAGGCAGTTCCACAAAACTGCCTTTAAACAGGAATCAACATAATTCTTTATAAGTAATAACAGCTATTTAGTGATGTTACGTGCATCCCGTCCTTTTGTCATGTGTTTGTTAGTAATGTTGCATCGACAATACTGTTAATAAAGACAATAGTGTGTATTAGTGTTACTTGGCCTTCAGACTCACCTGCATATCAACCTTTTAAAGAAAGAGAGCAAGCTGGCTAGACATGTGCAGATCTTGAAAAGACGGAACTGAGTGATGGCCATGATGATTTTGGGCTATTGGGAAAGAAAGGAGAACATATTAGTATTAGGGTTTACAGTGATGTAAGAGTGGCTCTTGTTCTACTAAAGAGGATGTGAAACAAGTCCAGTCAAACCATCACCATTGTAATGCTATTTTGGACGTGTATAGTGTTTGCCAGTGTTGACATGTGGTGCAAATATTATAACTAAACAGCGATGATTTTATTCTATTGGTAGATTCGTCGCAATTTTCACCATGGAACAAAAACATCAAGCTAAGGTAAAACACAACCATTACTAATTGTAAATTAAAGAAACGCGTCTTTAATTATGGAAATTTGCATCCTAGTTATTACAGAAAGAGATTCTCACCTTGCAGTATGTCAATAGACCGTATGCAAAGCAGCTGCTGTCTTCTAGTATCCAGAAGAGAGAGGTTCATTTATTGGCTAACCGTTCCTTGCTAGCTTAGCTCACAGGAAATCATGATATATCTGAAACCCTTAAATGTATGGCCAGGACAACACATGTGCAGCTACAAAATATATCGTTGTCATGTCAAAACCAAGCATGTAACAGCTGTTCATCCCGATGAGGTTTCATGACCAAACTCCTTAATTTGTGTCGTCTCTCATCTCTGTCCCATGGCTGCCATCTTTGAACTGGGAGGAGCAGGAACAGGGAAGTAAAGCGTGGTACTGATGCATTCAGGTACCGTGGGAAATTGAGGCAGCTACTTCCATAAACTAATTCCTCCTTGTTGAACACATATGTCATAGCTATGTATTTCTGTGAAATCCACGCTATGAATTAACTACTTCAAGACATGCAAGTGGGAATGTGCATCAAAAACAACAGGCTTGGTGCATTTTTTAAGGTCACCCTGATGGATGTCCTTTATCCTGACATTTTTTACCCTCGTAAAAATGCTGAAATATTATACTCTATATAGGTGTGGGAAAACATAGTGCAGTGATAAAATTGCATAAATGAGAATGGTAGTGGAAGACGCAATAAGAGGCGAGGTTAACTCACAAAGAAAAACTCAACGGTACACCTAGTCTTTGGATTACATTAAAAAACATTGTTGTTTGTCGATATTAAAAATTTTAAACTAGGTAAAAACAATGCAAAATTGGAAATAACGCACTGAATTACTTTAAAACCAGTAGTTTCACATTTACGTGTCTGCGCTAAGTGTAATACGAGCCTTGTCGTCATCACAAACTAGCCAATCAGAAAACGACTAGGACGGAAGTGGGATATTTGAAATCTGGCAGTTGAAGTCGAGCCTTTTATTCTGTCGTATTCAAGAAAAGGGATTAATAACATCGGAAAATGGTGAGAGCTTGTGAATTTATTTATTGAATACGCCTCTATGTTGATGTAACCACAAACGAGTATGCGTTACCACGGGGGAACAACTTTGTCAAATTAGTTATCCTGAACAGCAGGGTACGCTTTCTTGTCAGCTAGCTAAGTAAGCTAAGCTAACACTGATTGTAAACACGAAGGTGCAAATACTTTAGCGAAGTACAATTCATTTATGAAAAATATGCTCAGTTTATCTCCATAGCAGGTTTACATTACCCAATGATTAAAGACAGTTTATACGTGTAATAAGTAAATAGTACAGTCTCTGTGTTTACCACATCTTTGCTGTAAGCTCGTTTCCACATTACTTCTTACATACTGATGCACGTTGTCTTTCTTTCGATGCATTGGCGATCTTTGTTTATACATCCTTTCAAGAGATCACGCACAACCTCATCTTGATTTGATGCATCTGCCCTTCAATTTCAGATGGAGGAAGAGGAGCATACAGACAGAAAGCAGCAGCTGGCCATGCTTCATCAAAAGCTCAACAAAATTAAAAAGTATTTTAATGAAGGTAATTGCATGTCAGAAGTCACGTCACTATTAGATCAATGTAAGTCAAAGTCTATATACCCATGCTTCATGACACTATAATGACATCGGACTTCTTTTCAGATGACACAGACAATATCAACCAGGTTATTGGCTCCAACTCACCTGAATCATGTCATTCATATTTGATGGACCTGGAAAAGAAAGGGGACCCTCAGCTGGATCGTAACCACCTCACCAGACTCGTTGACTTCTATACCAGGGTGTTCTCCAATATGCCACTGGGGAATCATTGTCAGAATGAGAGCTATGCCAGGATGTTGGTCAGATTTGCAGAGCTAAATGCGTAAGTCACCAGACTTATCACTTCAATATCAAATACTTTTCATGTGCATGCCAAATTGAATCATGGGTGGTTTTTATTCTGATTTTTGTTTTAGAATCCAAGATGTGAATGAGGCAGAATCCAACTTCAATGTTGCAAGATCTCACAGCCAGAACTTTGCATTTGTTCACATTGCACATGCGCAGTTTGAACATTCTCAAGGTACAGAAATTTACTGTTTGGTATTTCTTTCACATCTGAGCTCTCATGATTTGTTATCTTGGTTATTTAAGTGTCTGCTTTTCATCTTACCAGGCAACACAAAAAGAGGCATTTACATATTGCAGAATGCCATTGAAGTGGGGGCCAGACCAAAGGAACTGCTAGAGGCGGCTTTGCAAAGCATGCAGACAGGAAAAACACAGCTTGTCTGTTTAGAGGATAAGGAAAACATATCACGTGAGTTTGTGTTTTTGTTGAATTTTTAGGGTAAATTCTTGACTGATGTAAACAAAAAAAAACAAGAAGAATTTATTGTTACTGTCCCATCCTAAAATATAGTGTTGTGGCTTTTTCTTGTTTAATGTTTCCTGTTTTCACTCTTTCACTCTCAGATTTTTCAAACAGTTATGTGCACAGTTCTGTCAGAAAAGGCTCAGAGTCACAAAAAGTTAGCAGAATATCTGACGGGACCGGCGAGCTTCAGCTTTCTAGCGTTTTTGCTTCAGGGTAAGAAAGAACAACTTTTTTCGTGCATAAGAAGGCCTCTGTTTGATTTGAGGAATTGAACAAACTATGTTGATCCCTGCAGGACTGAGCCCTCTGTTGGATCATCAGATGACCAGCTACCATGCTGGAGATCTGGGTCCCAACGAAAGAGAGCAGTGGGCATGGTGAGGGATACGTTTTTCCTCCAAAACAAAATCGAATAAAATTTGTATAAAATAATGTTTTGGGCTATAAAGTTTCTTTCTGATCTTTTGGGTTCCAGCCAGTGAGAGTTCCTATAGTGCCTTTCTCTATCCCGGAAAAGGATGATGATGAAGACTACATTCATGAGAGGTCCTCAACGAAAAGTGATGCTTCAGTTCACAGCAGTTTATCGAGGTAACATTCTGTCCTCAAACTAGTTTCAGTGTGTTTTGAGGCCAAATGTTTGTAAACTTTGTTGTTTAAATATTCCATTGTCATGTTGGAAAGAGTTGAAAAGCGGTTTTCACACACGTATCCCTAAAAATTTGAGGACAGCCCAACCCTGAAATCTTCCTGAGTAGTTTATTCACACATCATGTTTCTCACACTGTGTGGTTGTCCCTGTTGGATGGGAGGGAGCGGTGGACTCAGGAGGCAGGATGTGATGTGAAAAAGATTCTGCAGGAATCCAATATGTTGGCAAAGCAACAGAGTTCAACACAATACTGACAGTTTTTGCCTTTATATCAATGCTACGTGTAATTACACATATTACCAGTATCAACGAATGGGTGGAAAAGAACACACTGGAAACGAAGAGATTACTGCTTCATTAAAGTCCAAGCACTGGTGGCACATGATATAAGCTTATGTTGTCGCCCCCAAAGGCTCAGTCTGAGGGGAATTTTCCTTGATACATCCTGCTGTGTTCACACATCGTCTCACACTGACTTCACGCAGAAGTTTGACTAGCGAGCTGGCAGGAAAATGTCTAGGTAAAGTTAGGGTGAACAATTGAGCTGATTGCATTCACCAATGAAGTTCACCTGAAAAAAAAGTAAATTTTCAGGATTTTTGTGCATGTGTGAAACAGTTTAACAGTACTGAAGACACACGTGGTTAGCTTTATTTATGATATTAATCAAACAATTTGCAAAAGAGTTTTGATAATCATACAGTGCTGTGTTTTTAATGCTAAGATAGTGTCCCCCCTTTTGAAATGTATTTTGGAGCGCTGCTGTTTTTATTTTGTTTTGTTTTCTCATGACATTTTTCTGCTGAGAAACTACAGGGCATATATAGAATCATGATACTGGAGTAATGTGTGACTCTTTTAAAAAATATATAGATATTTTTGGGCCACTGTTGCCTTTTATTAGATAGGACAGCTGAAGAGAGACAGGAAATGTTGGGGGAGAAAGATGGGGATGACATGAAGCTAAATGCTGCGGACCTTCGGTCGCTGCGATGAGGACTATAGCCTCTGTACAAGGGGCATGCAACATAACCGCTAGGCCATGCAGCGCAGCTTATCGGTGAAGTATGTCCCTAAGAGTAGTGTTTCTATTGTGTTACAGTGTTTGCTTTTATTTAAGGAAAACAATTCAAATCGGCACGCACATCCGAGAAGGTTAAAATGCTGGACCAAAAAACATCAAAGATAGAAAGAAGTACTGAGTCCGCCCACCTTCTGGTATGTGGATTCAGTACTTCTTTCCATGTTTATATTTAGGGCCATAGTTTTTTTCTTTAGTGTATAATTGAAGTTCACTGTGAAGTGATATGTGTTATGGTGTTTTCACCTCCTTAGCTCTGCCTAAGCTCACTTTTTCCCAACAGTTTGGTTTTTATTTCTATTACTTAGTAAAGCCCCGTAATGTGTGAATTTTGTGATTGGTGACATCGTCGTAGAATATACATTTCAATGAATTGAATAATGATATATGAGAAGGGTTTTTATAATTTGCTTGTGTTTTATTTTGTTTCAGGCAAACATCAGGTTCAAGCATGAACTCAGTATTTGGGCTGTCGTCCACAAAGAAAAATGTCGTCCATAGAGCTTTCCAAGTGAGTATGAATACGCTTCTGTTGTTGGGTATTATACAGAAACGCTCTTGTTTTTATTATCAGTGTAACATCTTTCTCTTCTGTGTTCTTAGCCACACGTTATCAGCCCAGAACATTGCTCTTGGGAGGACCAGGCAGCTGTGGACTCCACCACCACACTTCTTCACTCACATGACACAAAGAACACCTTGAAAATGGAAGGTACTCTTAAACCTTGAAACAATGCTCCACTGAATACCTGCACTTTGTTAAATAGCCAATACGACTTTTGAGCCGAGTTAACTGTTGTGATGTCCTTGTTTTTATTTCTTTTTTCAAGCAGATGTTACGTACAGCTTTGACCAGGTGGTAAATACAAACTCCCCCGAGTCATTTTGGACATATCTGATGAACCTGGAGAAAAGAGGAAACCCTCACACAGACATCAACCTTCTTAATAAACTCAAGGACTGTTATTCCAAAATCTTCTCCAGGCTTCCAATAAGGCAGTTCAGCAAAAACGCCACCTATGCCAGAATACTAGTCAGATATGCAGAACTCAAAGGGTGAGTGTGTCTGCATTACAGTTTTGGGACTGTGTGGTGTTTGTGTTAAACTGCCTATCCAGTGGCATCCATGGTTAAAGGAGGGCCTTGTCTGAAAGTACTTTTGCAATTACTTTTAGAGGATCATCTTAATCGATGTGTGATCGATGATGTTTCCTAAAAAGATGAATTAGATGTTAAACACATGAAAAACTACTGTGAGCAGTTTATGAAATAGACTGAAATGTACTCTGATGCATCTTCATAAAAAGACGACAAGCAAAAAATGCCTCTGTTTACTTTCTGTGTTTTATGTTACTATATTCAGTTTTATTAGTATTGAGTTTGAGTATTGAGTTGATTTGTTAAGGAGGGTAATCCAACTTTTTTATCATTGACAAAGTGAACCATTATACATCAATGTGAATGTTATCTCTGTAGAGTGAATCATGAAGGGGTGAATAATGAACTCCTTTCATGTCTAAAGTTTGTGTCTGCCTTTTCTTGTTCCATACATTTGAATTCTTTGCATACAGCTCTTCGATAACATAAAAAAGACTAGGTGTCAGAATGTTCAGCTCAGTATTTGTTAAAAAAAATTCAAGGTGTACCCTAATTTCTTTCTTTTTCTTTTGAAGGATTGAAGACTGTGATGAAGCACAAGACCATTTTATAGTCGCCAGATCAAACTGTAAAGGTTTTGCCTTCGTCCACATAGCACATGCCCAGTTTGAGGTGTCCCAAGGTATGGCTTTGTTTGTTATTATTTTATATCATTATATATGGAATAGGCTGACACATACCAAATGCAAACATGTAATTCATATAAAATAATAATAATTTATACTTTATTAATTCCGCGAGGGGAAATTCGTTTTTACACTGTGTCTAGTAAACATGCTACACACATGCACAAACAGGATCCTATGGACATGACTGATGGAGAGGTCTCAGAGTGACGGCTCCTGAGCTGGTGGGGGGGGGGGGGGGGGTTAGGTGCCTTGCTCAAGGGCACCTCGGCAGTGCTCAGTAAGTGGACTGGCACCTCTCCAGCCAGCTTGACTTGAACTTGAGCCGGCGACCCTCCAATTCCCAACCCAAGTCCCTACAGACTGAGCTACTGCCGCCCCATATACGTTCATGTCCTACTTTTCTTACAACTCTAACGTTTGTTCAGTAATTGTGTCGACTATGTTCTGAATAGTGTTTCCCTTTCTTTCTCTAATAAGGTAATGTGATCAAAGCCACTTCCATTCTGCACAAAGCTCAGGCATTGAATGCCAGGCCAGCAGAGCTCCTGGAGATGGCCATACGAAACCTAAAGGCTGGTTTAAAACAGCTTGTTCCTGCCAGAGAAGAAGAACACTCCACAGGTACGCAGTAGTCATCAAAGAGTCCTTCATGAAGCACACACTAGGGCATGGTCAATGACATGTGTTTTGTGTTTTTTATTCAGATTTGCAAACATATGTTCCTGGAAGTTTGTCCACTTGTGTGAGACACCAGGAACCTCAGCTTCCTGCTCGGGTTCCTTTGAGCCAATCAGGTGAAAAGCTGAAACCTGTCAGCAAGGAGCCTGTAAGAGAGTGGAAGAAGCCAGCACTCGTCAACCGGCATGTTTCTCCAGAGGTCTGCTGGCACTTTTTAATCTGCTGTTAATCTTTGCAATGCATTAAGAGTACCTGTTTTAAAATGTCCTGAAATGAGCACGGGTACACAACCTGGACAGCTTTCATTATCGAGAAATCCCGGAGTGGGGTGGGGGGGTGTGGCGGCGGCCGGCCGGCCGCACAGTACAAGACAACTTTACATAGTGTGAGTGTGCCCTTATGTTTGCTGCTTCGCCCCCTTTTTCTGATTTTATATTGATTCTTAAAGATTATTACTGTATGTATTAAAATAATTCAGGGTTTTAATTCCACCAGATCAGGAATTTCAGTTGATCTGACCTTAATAAGTGACCCTTGTGAATTCTATATATCTGTAATAACTCGTGTTAAAGGGAGATAGTAAGCTGTTTAGTGAAAAAGGAGAATGTCCCAACATCTAAAGGGTTAAATGTTTAATGATACTGTACATTTCCAATCATCCATCCTGTTGAGCTTGAACTAAGCTTGTGTAGGTAGGTTCTTAGTAATCCAGGTCATGGTGAAAATTCAAAGCTTGATCCAAAGGCATCTGGACTAGTGAAATTTCTTCAAGGTCTTCAACCAGTCCCTGTGCCTTTTGATCAAGCTTCGGATTGAGCTCAACTTGTTTTTACATTTACATCAGTGAGTGGTTTAGCGCAGATATCATCTTCTAAATAACATCCAATTTATATAAATGCAATGCCAAAAGGCATATGTGCTGAATGTGTGAGAGGTTTTTCCTGCTTTTTGTCCGTTGCCAATCACATCTCTGATAATCTCGTATTTGAACAAGTTTCAGCTTTAGTTGCAAAACCTTAACAATCCTTAACAATTCCTTTCTAGGATAAACGCACCTCACCTCCTGACCCTAGAGCTGTTCCCTGTGTGCTGGAGTCTCTCCGTACTCCGTCCTACCATCTCCCATCCAGACTGAACCCTCCAACAGTCTGTCAGACACCCAACAGCTACAGAGATCAACCTGCTAACAGGTATTCTCTTGACTTTGGACTATGCTGGTCTGGAACAGAATCCTCATTTATTTATCATCATTCACTCTGACTTCATCTTTCCCCTCCAGCTTTGTTACTCCTGTTGTGAAGAGAGGCCCTGAAGTGTCTTCCTCTGCAGTGGCAGCTCACAGAGCTGGACCCGTCCAGCAGCCATGTACACCACTAAACCAATCTGCTTCTTTTCACACTCCACAGGTACAGCACATTTAAGCAGTTTTTTTTTCTGCAATCTTATAAACATCTTAAGACCCCTTCTACATATTACATGTGTAATGTAGTTTGTAATAAACCCAAATCTGGGTTTATGTAATAAAGCTGGTGTTACTTAGAAGAAACAATTCCATAACAGTGTTAAGTAAAGTCAGGAAGTAGCTTATTGATATAAGAGTGTCCATACAGCACATCACCAGGTGAAGTAAATATTCTTATGTCCACAAGAGCACTGATAAGTTACAGCTGCTGAAATAGTTCACTGAAACTCAGTCACACACTAAGAACAATGCTGGGTCTCCTGTGTCCTACTGTGTGGGAGATCAGCTGATTTGAGCAGAGATGAATATATTATATTACTGGACATTTAGAATTTAACTTCTATTGTGGTATAAGATGCTCAAAGGCATCTTTTTTTTAATGACCTTCACAAGGAATCATTTTCAACTCATGCCAAACATTTCTTTAATCTCCTCGTAGGCTTCTTTTTCTGGGTTGTCAAATGAATCCATTACCATCAAGGGCAAGCAGTTCTTCATACTTAAGATGATTGGACGAGGTGGATCCAGCAAGGTAAAGTATGATCCAGCATTTTGTGCTTTCGTCATTTGTCATTCCACCTATTCCTTCTGATTTTGTTTTCTGTGTCTTTAAGGTCTACCAGGTCCTGGACCACAAAAAGCAGCTGTTTGCTGTGAAATATGTCGACCTCTTGGAAGCTGATTCTCAAACAATAGAGAGTTACAAAAACGAGATTGAACATCTGAACCACTTGCAGCAGTACAGCGATCAAATAATTAAGCTCTATGACTAGTAAGTAGTGTGCCTGTCGTTCAACGCGTCATGCAGAATCAACAGGATACACAGTGATGGTTGTATCTATGTGTTTTCAGTGAAATAACAAACAGCTACATCTACATGCTGATGGAGTGTGGAAACTTGGATCTGAACACTTGGTTGCGAAACCGCAAAGTTGTGAATCCGCTGGAGAGGAAGTTCTACTGGAAGAACATGCTGGAAGCCGTCCAGACCATCCACAAGCATGGTGATCTCTCACTACTGTCCTCTCAAGAGTCCATGTGTTGTTTTCTAAATGGCATAATAAAACCATCTGAAAGTGTCCCCATTATAAAAACATGTATACACATTCTTTAATCGTCTCATCAGGAATCATCCACAGCGACTTGAAGCCAGCAAACTTTGTCATAGTGAATGCTTCGCTCAAGTTGATCGACTTTGGCATCGCGAACAGAATCCAACCAGATGTAACGAGCATCATGAAGGATTCACAAGTAAGATTTGTGTGATTTACTTTCTTTCAGTGAATGAACACTTTGAGTATTTCATGTGAGGAGTGTTAGCTTGCACCCATTGTTATCGGACTGAATTTAACTTCTCCTTTCATCATGCTCAGTGATGTGCATCATTAGAAATGGAACTCTGTGGAGGGACTAAAAAGATTTTGCTGCACACAAATGGTTTGATCAGATGATAGAGTGCTGTCCTTGTGTTTATACATGGTTGTTTGTTGAACACAGGTTGGAACCTTGAACTATATGCCCCCTGAAGCCATCAAAGACACCTCATCCCAGCATGGGAAGGCACGCTCAAAGGTATTTGGTGCAAGTCAATTCAAATAGCAAAACAATAATTTTTCAATTAAGCTATAAGGTAAAAATCTTACTTGTTTTTTTTTTCACTCCAAAGATCAGCCCTAAAGGGGACGTGTGGTCCCTTGGATGTATCCTGTACTGCATGACTTACAGGAAAACTCCGTTCCAGAGCATCACCAATCAGATTGCAAAGCTGCACGCCATCATCGACACATCTCATATGATTGAATTTCCTGACATCTCAGAGAAGGATCTGCTGGATGTGTTGAAGGTGAGAGGCCATGACTAAACTCTTAGTTTGACAGGAACACTTTTTTTTTTTCAAATAATAGCTTAATCAGTCACTTGTTGTATTGAATTTCACAACTTTTTAAGAGCTTGCATATTTTTTTATCGCTTAATAAAATGTTTAGGAAGAGATGGACATTCCAGACATTACATTTTTGTTTCCTTTTAATACCGGGGAATTATTACAGTCTGTATGTAAATAGCACACATTAAGACACAATGAACGGACATGAAGAGAATCATATTTGAAGTCAAAACATGCAGATTTTTTCAACAGTTGGATTTATCTTGCAATATGCTTCTCTTTTTTAAGTGTTGGCAAATTATTTTAAAACTGATTAACAAAATAAAAATATTTGAATAGAAACAATAGTTTATATAATAACTGTGTTTGGAAATATACAGGATACAGGCCACCAGATGGTCAGCTCTAGTGATTAGCTGTTCAGAGGCTGAAGTCGTGGGTGTGCACAACCGGCCATGGCCCTGTGCTGCATGTCATGCCCCGCCCTCTCCTCCCAACACTTCCTGTCTTTCTTCAGCTGTCCTATCTAATAATGGCAAAATGACACAAAAATATATTTAATAAAAAAAACATACAGGAAACTGAAGCCAGTGCTCCTGCTGAGTTTTGTGCTTAATTGTTGACAATGCAGTCATGATTCAACGTAAACTGAAGCTATAATATTTATTACAGAGAGGGTTTTGATTTGACTCAAACTGCGATGAATTTACGACTGCAGATTTATGAAAGAGACTTAACGTAAAATGTTTTTGATGATTTTGTTGTTCCAGAGGTGCTTGGTAAGAAACCCCAGAGAGAGAATCTCCATCACTGAGCTGCTGGAGCATCCGTACCTGCAGCTCAAGCCTCAGCCATCACCTGAGTCAGGTATACAACACAAACACATGTTTATAGATACCAAGTCTGTGTAGCCTGAGGCCACCTCTGTTCCCCCTGCACCTCTGACATGTACACAATTCACCTGTTTCAGAACCTCAATGTAATAGTGATCTCCAGAGGATCCTGACAGACCTCGCAGCCCTTCAGTCTCCAGGCAGCATCGTCAGAGCTGCCAATGTAAGTGTACAAGATCTGATGATAAAACTCTTTCTCCATTCACAAGTTTATCAGCTAATAAACTTTACTTTATGTCTTTCACAGAATCTGGCAAAGATGTGCAGCAGTGGCAGGAAGTTGGATGTGGCTGAGTGTGCAAAGTCAAACTAACAATCCTGGAAAACTGTTTTTTTAGGATGTTCTTTTGCCCTTTACTTTTTGGACCCCTTTAATACACTTCCATTCAGTAACTGTATTTTCTTTCTTTAAGTTGTAGTTCTAAAATATCTTTATTTTTACCTTTGCTTCCTTGAAACCACTGTCTTTATATTGCCTTATTGTAACATATACCATCTAATAATAAATGTAGGCTAGTCAAACATCCTGTATCCTTGGGCGTTGTTGATTTATTTGTCAAAGTTGTTATACAAGTTGCTTTAAAGGGCCGGTTACAGAAAAGTTACACTTTTTGAAAGTTTCTTTTTAGTTTTCTCTGCGAGTGATGTGAAATATAAACAAGTAATGTCGGTTGTTTTGGCACTTCACAAAGCAGCCTCTGCCACCAGAGTGTGAATGTGTTGAAAAAGTCCTTTGAGTAGTCAGAAGTCTAGAAAAGGGCTAAACAAGTCCAAGTCCATTTATCAACAAACATTTGGATAAGAATCTTATTTAAGTCTTACCTTTGTGTCCTTAAGGTCACGTCAAAAAAAATAAAAAATGTTGTCCATTTGTCTAGAAGACATTCCTCAGAAATAAAGTCTCACTGTGAGCCTTCCCTGAATGACATCTCTAATATTTCTTACTATGACCTCATTCCAAGATCTTAGCTAAAAGAAAAAGAAGAGACTGTTGTTATCTCTCAGCTGTGTCTCCATGTAAAGGTCCAGTCTCACAGTTCAAGTTCTTTGAGCAGGCGT
Source organism: Labrus bergylta (assembly GCF_963930695.1). Taxonomy (NCBI): domain Eukaryota; kingdom Metazoa; phylum Chordata; class Actinopteri; order Labriformes; family Labridae; genus Labrus; species Labrus bergylta. Next base: position 2,328,628 of record NC_089202.1, on the reverse strand, counting down.
CTTAATCCCAGATCTTAGCTAAGACAAGTGTGACACAGTCAAAGTCCTTTAACATGTCTTTCATCTGTCTCATTTAAAGATGTGAGCTGGGAGACAAAAACAGACAAATGCAAGCTCTCAAATGAATCATCATATGTTCTAAAGACATAGAACTTAGACACCTGATGGACACCTATAAGCTCATCAAGCCTGATGAGCAAGAGCAACAACCAATGAACACAAGACATTAAATAAACAAAGATAAGACTGATAATAAAGATTATATTTTATATGTTAGTCTTGTGAAATTATCTTGAGGCAAACATGACACAAAGCCTAAACAAGACAAAGTCAAGTTATCATGTTGGATTTGAACGATGCTTTCATGATAGTATTTACGGGAAAAATATATCCCAAATATCATAGCCTATAACAATTAAGTAGAATGCCAATACAAACTACCAACAATAAATGGATTCAAATTAGCCTATCATGAATGCTTGCGTATTGCCTGTGGAAATAAATCACATCTGTAATCTAATGCCACCCTAACGGTCTGTTTACTGAATGATGAGTGGCTCAACTTGCATCTAAGTGAAATTGACACTGGCATCAGTAGATTTTAGTTTTTTTGTTTATTTCTGCTGTAAAAAAGAAAAGAAAAAGAAGTTTGCCAGCAGTCAGGTGTTTTTTCACTTTTATTAGACATCTAGCAACATTTTTACAAATAACCTACCAGTGTGTGTTGATAAGATGTTAAACTCTAAATCTAAGAACTTTTAGGTCATTGTGAATATCATACTGCAGCCTAAACACTGCACATCACCAGAAATGTAATGGAAGGGTCTGGTGCAATACTCATTTTCTTTCATATAAGCATGTTGAAAGCGTAGACTGTAAATACTTGCATTGTGAGCTCTGACTGAGTATCACGCACACCGCCCTCCTTTTTGACCAATCACATCCTTATCTGCACCGAAAGGCTGGCATGAATAGGGAAAACCGAGAGTTCCCACTCCGACACGTTTTTCGGTACCACAGAAAGCCAGTGTTCATTTCCCTTCCTGCTTCCCTTTTCTACAGTCTCTATCAAGATACATAGGCTTTCTCACCTGATGAAAACGTTTATTTTTATTTTTTTAAATAAATTGTTTTAATTCTTAGAATTTAAAACACGAAGACATACTATAACGTTACACTGATTTATCTTCCCCGTTGTAAAATATTACAACCAGTGCCGCAAAGAATACATCGTATAATACTTAATAAAACACTTGTATCGATTCTTCTAAGGCTCAAAATGTACTGAAAAAAAGCCAAATAAAACATAAATGTAACCCAGATGTCGGGCTTCACATCGCATAGCTATCAGTATATGATCCCGTCCGTGTCTTTCCACTGAGTGGTGATGTTTTCGTTTTAATAGACGATCTTCTAACTTTGATTCATCTTGCCCTTCCTGTCAGCCATAACAACAGTGATGGCGGCGGTTGCACGGTTTTTCATCCGAGGTGCACACTCCAAACTTTCAATCTCCCATGTTGGCACCGGGGCTCAGAGCTCTTTTGGGGCCACATTGCTCAAGACTTCGCCGGACTGCAGCTCCCGTACAAAAACACAACGAAGACATGCGGCGCACTTTACCTTCCAAGCTGACCCCGTCCCGACACAATACGGTGAGTTAGCCGGCTAACCTTAACGAACTTCACACGAAACACTGGAAAGTTAACATAGATTAGCTTTCAATGCGACGGGTTTTTGTCACCATCACGAACTGGCCTAGTGAGGAGGCATGGGACGTTTTGAATGATCTCTGTTAATTATTTTTTTCCCAAGGTTTGTCATTCAACACCAGTGTTAAGGGTGAACGCGTTTCAAATGAATATGTCAACCTGCTGTGTAGACATTCATCTTAGCATACAAATGACGTCATAAGGACACTGATTTTATTTGTTTTTTGAGTAAACTATTCGATGATTAGAAAGTGGACGCCTCCCACCTCTTTGAAAGTCATCTCTATGTGCATTTGAGGATACAGTTTCCACATCACACCTGTGTCAAGTTACATAATGGAACCAGTGCTAGAGGACTTGTGGGCCCTCTTTCTGCTACAGTGATGTCTGCATGAGACAGAACTGTGAACCTTGAAGCCTTTTAGACAGACCATGTATCTGTATGTCATGTTAACAGACTAAATGTGATCAGAAGTGGTCTCTAATCCAACGCGTACAGTTTGAGGCCCTATGGACCCCTGCTTGTTTTAGTTACAAAAACTTACTGTATATGGCAAGACAGCAAACTTTGACAAACTGTCACAGCCACATTTTTTGAGATTTGTAGACTAACTTTCCTTCAATTAGACATGGCAGATATATTGTCCCTGTGGGGAAATGTCCTTGACATGAATAATTCAGTCCGAGGAGTTAATCCCAGAAAACGCAGGGAAATAGCCAATTTTCCAAATTTTTAAGGTCAATTCTAAATTGCTGTACTTCCTGTTGGTTTTACAATATGGGTCCAAGAGGTCTTTTGGAGGTCCTGTTTCATATGCCTACCAAATTTGAAACTCCTAGGTTCAACGTAGGGCTGGGAAATATATCGAGTTTTTAAGATATATGGATATATTTTCAAACAAGATATAGAGTAAGACAATATCTTTAATATGGATATAGTTTATGTTGCATTAAAATAACGTTCTCGAGGTGCGCGGTCACCTTTTTCTCATCTCATTGATGATGACTGACTGTCTGTCCCTCTTAACCCTGCTCCTCCTCTCTCTCTCTCTTATTGTATTTAAGGAACATTTTTATTTTATTATATTACTTTTTAAATTCACAAACAGGTACTTTATTTCCCATGTGTTTTCACTGTTAATAAAATACATATCGATATATATCGAGTATCACCATTCAGCTAAACAATATTAGGATATGAGTTTTGGTCCATATTACCCAGCCCTAGGTCAACGTGGGGCTGAATTTTTTAAATGTTATTGGGGGCACCTCTGAGGCATTGAGCTATGCCCACTGACAAAACACAAACCAATTGTTTAATCTCTCCATTGACCTCATGTCTACCAAGTTTGGTGAATGTACAGCAGTTTCAAAAAACTTCCTGTTTCATGGCAAGAAATGCATCATCATGGACGCAGCTTTAGACAAAACCTATTCAGCTTCACTAAAATGATCACCACCAATCTGTGACCACAAACTGAAAAAAATAAGCAGGATATCCTTCACTTTGTAGGTATCATAGGCAATAATTTAGCAACACTACTTGATGTTGCCAGTAGGAGGCGCTGTGACTTAGATAAAAATGTTACAGCAGCCTGTGGTTCAGACACACACTTCAATCAAGTACACACACTACACAATATAGATCAGATAGATGTTTTACAGCTCAGTCATAACGTCACTGTCAAAATCAGAATTTGCTGTGACGCCACAACCCTCTGATGAAATCTTACAGGTTCAGAGTATTGGCATGCTCACGTGTTCAGACATGGACTCAAACTAACCTTGAAAAATATTATATATAAAAATTGTGTGGGGCTATCACAAAGTCCTCTTTCATGGTTAGACAATCTTAGTTTTTATTAATATCTTTCTATATTGTGCATTTATTATCAAGTGTGATTTTTAGTTTTAATAAAGAGGACTTGGCTGTAGGACTCACAGAGCGCACAGAGCTGAATATCTTCATCGCCTGCACTTATTTAATGGTTAAATAAGTGAAGTGGGGCCATCTTCCAAACGATCATGAGGCCTAAATATCTTCTAAATAAGTCACAGTGCAGACAGAGTTTGCCACAACAAAATGTGACCAACAAGTAAAAGTTACTGTTGTTGATCCATCTTAATGTGTGTGAATGCAGCAACAACACAGCCAGTGACACTCTCTGACTTTTCTTTCGTTTGTGACCCTCCAGCTGTAGCAAACAAACAATATGGATTCTCTCACTTCCACTGCTTTCACAGGCACCTCCATCTCTGGGTCAGAAAGTTTATTTTCTTCTTCTATCTTCTGGTTGTTGCTGTGATCCAGCACTGGGAACCTTTTGATCTGCATGCTCGTTTGTTTACATTTTTTTGCATTGACCGGTTATGGTGGAATGTGGGCGTATAGAGGGTAGATTATGGGGGGGGGGGGGGGTGACCCACGTGTGCACATTTATGTTATGGATGGTGATCTATAAAGGGAGCATTGCATGCAGATGTGTGTACGAACGGTTTTATAAATCTGAATTATTTTTGGCGCACGCCTTTTCAGAGTTTTGGCCACACACCACTTTCAGCATGGATTCTATGCACTGTTTAATAAATAAGACTCCTGGTCTTTTTTGAAAATTTCATAGGGTCGCTAGTCAGCCACTTCTTAAAATGAATCCACAAAACCAGCATGATATCATATTTTCACCAGACCTGCTGCACATGCCTTATTTGGTGAGTTTTCAGGTGTGCTCAGGTCCCCAACAATGCGATCATTTAGGCGGAAAGAAAGAATAATTCCTCTCATTCCAAAAGGGTCCTCGCTCAGAGGTCGGTGCTCGGGACTGAATAATGAAGTTCCAAACTAGTTGTGTTGTCACTGAAATCGTCTGCGACATGTTGTTGTTGTTGTTGTGTGATTTCAGTTTACAACTTCACCCTGAAGCAGATCAACGCTGAAATAGAGCTTATACTGTATGTGAACAACTATAACTTCATTATTAAAAGTACAAACAACCAAAGTAAACAGTGCAGGAGGACGAGATCATTCCAATGTGACACATCATGGTTAACTCCAGCTCAAACCAAAATCTGTTTTAAAATGTTGATATGGCCATTACTGATGACCTCAAATACTTTGTCTTCTAGTTATAGTCTTCTACTATCTCTCACCCTACCATTAGGCAGCATGTTATCAATTACAATTACAATTACGTGCACCATTGCATTGTACTTTATGCTGCTGGCTAAACATGTCTTGCTCGTCTTCTTTTTTCAAAACATTTTTTCTAATCATAAAACCTTTCAGGTCCTACCCAGAAGATGAACCTGTTCCAGTCAGTAACAAGTGCCTTGGATAACACCCTGGCCAGTGATCCAACAGCAGGTAGGTAACAGGAAATGGAAATGTATATCTTTTTTTATTAGATCTCTGTGAACAGGTCACCTTTTAAAAAAATCTTCATCATCATATACGTTTTTCAAAGAGTCCATTGGCTTTAAAAGTTAAGAATAATATTTCACCCTGGAAATATTTAGAGAATAGATGTCACAAAGAGGGACTTGTTGTAAGATAGTATAAGGGAGTTTGAATCAGCCAGTTGGGAAGTCATGTTTCTTAAAGGTCCCATATTCTGCTTTTTCTGGTTTTATATGCCCTTTATTGTGTTTTCCAAGTGTCCTGTGCATGTTTAGGCACATCTATGTGCAAAAATTCAAAGTCTGCGTAAACGCGGCTTCTCCTACCTCCTCCTGTTAGCTGTAGCATTAGCTGCATGTAACGCTCGGTTCTAGCCCCCCTCGATAAAAATTTGTCAGTCCAACGTCATTGTCAGTGTGAGGTCACTGATCTAAGCCCATTGGCTTGCCACAACAAGGAGGCGCAGTACATGAAAACAGACACTTTTTTAGAACTTTAGCTATTGTGAACGTACAAAAGTAGGTACATAGATTAAATATAGGAAACCCCAAAAAGGGCAAAATATGGGCTCTTTAAGATTAGATCTGTAGATCTCTCACGTTACCAGTGGGCTCAACATATGGTGCCAACCAAAACCCTTATCCTGAGTCCTCCTTTGGATTGGTGAGACATGGTTGCATATTGATCAATCATTCCAAAACTCTAAACTAAACTCTGTCTCAGAGAACTATATGAGGAGTAGAAATGTAACTACTAGTAATGTTACAGGATTTGTCTTAGTCTAAGACAATCATGCCTCTGTAGAAAAGGTTCGAGATGGGTACAGTCTTTTTAACTTTCCTTGAAAAAGTAGAAAGTTAAATAATGATATCTTATTACCACTGACTATTTTGTGTCTTTATATGCAGTGATCTTTGGGGAAGACGTTGCCTTTGGTGGAGTATTTCGATGCACGGTCGGCCTGAGAGACAAATATGGTAAGCTCCTCCCCCTTTTGATTCTCTTTAATTAACAGCCTCTCCTGCTGAATTTGCTGTTTATCAAGAAAAGGTGTCAGTATATTGCTCTTCTTATGACAAGCACAATTCTGCCACTAGATGGCAGCACATGACTGTAAAGAATATTTTCAATTGCCTTTTTTACAATGTCATATTTGTGTTCACTGTTCACCCAGAGGACCAGAAGGATCTGTTGTGTCAGAGTAGCCTTAGAGCTGATATCATCTGTCAGTTTACTTCAGAGTCTACTGTTTTGATTTGGTTATAATAAAGCATCTTTGTGATGTTTGATTACATTTTTGTTTCTGAGAATTTATCACACTGATGTTTTTAAAATCACATATCAGGGCCAGTCAAATATGCTTACAATGTGTTTATGACTGGAAGTAAATTGGCTCTTCATTACATATGACAGAAACGTATACTGCTCTGTTCTTAAAGCATTTTATTGGTCCATCAGGAAGCATTAAAATCAGGTATTAGCTTTTAACAGATACTGATCCACAGCAGACATTTCATCTCTCCATTGTAGGAGAGCACGGCCCATTAAGCTTTCATTATGTGACAGTGTGCCAGAATACACAATACCAGCACCTCCAATCTGAAGCAGCTAAATGGAATTCAACCATCTTTCATTGTATCTAACTGGAGCTTTTTCTAGTGGTTTCTAATGGAATGTGCAGGGCTGAACAATTCATTGAATTTAAATGGCGATCATGATTTTGGCCTTCCCATTATCAAAGAATCAAGATTGACGATTATTGTCGCCTGCTTCAGAAGAAAAAAATATTTAAAAAAAGACATGACCATATTCAAAAATTATGTTTGGTTATATATAATTGTTCTTTATGTATATTCTCTTATATTCACGACTTGAATCCGACTTTATCCCTTCACCTGTTTGGCTCGGCTCTTTTGATACATTTATCAGCAGTGATTTTAAAAAGTCATCCAAATAATTCAACAGGTGTGACAATCAAACATTTCCTTTTTTTTTATTTCTTCTGTCATAGTTAAGTAACTGTCATGAGTCACATCAAACGAGAGTTCATTTAAATCCTTCAAAATCAAAGTCAGATTTTGAATCCAAACAGGAAATAAAGAAGCCTCAGCTTAAGATGATTAAAAAAAGACAAAATAAAAGCACTGCAAAGACCAGTTAGAAAGATTTTCATTAGCCTTAACTGAGTTGCTCACAAAAGCAGCCGTATTAAGCCAAAATATTAAGTACTGTTTAATAAACAAGGATGAATAATGAACAGTAGATCTTCTTCTTTGACATATTCTTCAATACTTTGACTGAAGTATGAATATTGTGTATCAGTTGATGCATAGGGTGCCGCTGCTGTGTCATGTTGGGACAATTTTTAACGACCAGTGGGATTTTTTTTTTGTCCCAGTCCAGTCCAGCCCTGGCAATAGGTGTCATGCAGGATATATATGTTTTACAATATAATAAACAATACAAAGATCTCTGACTGAAATTAATAAGGTATTGTGATTCGTAATCACGATCTCAATGTTGATTCAAAAAAGAAAATGATAATTTTGCCAAAATAGTGCAGCCTCACTCAAAAATTCTTCCATAAAAGGAAACTTATGGGTGTTTAGCTTCTTCAGCAACACGGTTTGAAGTTTGAACCCGCAGAGAACAATGCATCTGCTGTTTATTACTTTAGTCATTTAAACTTGTTGTGGTATTAGTCAGCGAGGATTTGGCCTTTAGAAGAAGCTGGAAGGTCCACTTTGATTCTGTAGTTGACAGCCAGACAATAAACATGAATCACAATGAGAGCAGATAGAATAAAAAACATGGCAATAGCAGGAACTGTTTTTCATCTGAGATTGATGCTGTATTGATATGTTTGTGGTTTGAAGGAAATAAAGCCCAATGTGTCTCCAGATAAATTCAGGTCCTGTGAAAAGTCTTGATGCATTACAGAAGCATGCAGGGACAGCATTAATGTGTGTGTGTGTTGTATTTCGTTTTTATCATTGTATATAATACATACGTAAAAATACGTCAATTGTATATTAATAGTGATTGTATGTTTGTTTTTTAAGTTCATTTTAGTTGGTCTTGTACATTTCCAAGCAAGGAGTCTGAAATCAAACCTGCAGAAGCCAGCTTTTGTTTTTGTGTTTTCATTGACGTCAGAAGTGTTGACCTTTTGGAGAGGGATCATTATTTTCCATCTCATCCTTTTGTACAGTGATGATTGCTAAGCTGTTTGTAGCCCTCTCACTACTGAAAGGATGCTGCACACCTCTGCCACCTTCTGTTATCACACAGAACAGAGGTTAATGCAGGGTAGACTCACTGTGTGTGTGTGTGTGTGTGTGTGTGTGTGTGTGTGTGTGTGTGTGTGTGTGTGTGTGTGTGTGTGTGTGTGTGTGTGTGTGTGTGTGTGTGTGTGTGTGTGTGTGTGTGTGTGTGTGTGTGTGTGTGTGTGTGTGTGTGTGTTACTGAGGAACAACACAAGCATGCATCATATATTCACTTCATGTCCATGTGAAACAACTTCGTTGTAGTTTTCCTGTCACAACTTCACCAACTACTCATTGCTTTGAAAACACACTGACGTACGCCCTAAACTGTTATTTGTCACACATGTCACTTTCTCATGAAGCTGCGTGTTTGAAGTCTGCTTCACTCATAGCGGCAAAGCACTACATTTTGATCACTTATTGTTCATTTCCCGAAGGGGTTGTAGGGCTACGTTGGCTTCTTGAACTTTGTGAGCATGCAGAAGGGCACATAAGGGCATACTTTAATTTCAGAGATGCGCATTTCCCAGCATAAAAGAAAAAGACTGGATTGGCAAATACACAAGATGAGAGCAAAAATAACACACTCAACCCAAATATAGAGTCCCACTTTGGCAGCTCGCTTTCAAATTACAGGGTGGAGTGTGGAAAAAGAAAAAAAAAAAAGATCTTCAGTTTTTAGTCTTCGGGGATGTGTAAGCACCACTGGTTTGGTTAGCGACAGCTGAGGAGGAGTCATCAGCTTGTCACTTCATTTATTTCTGGCCTGCATGGCATTTTAAGAGAGAGGATTCTTTGCAGTCTCATCACTCAAGTGTAGTATTTGGGCTTTACTCTGTTATCAGATCACTCTGTTATTCACATGACACCCTCTACAATTGTGGTCAGTGGTCTTAATTAAATAATGATATACACTGAGCTGTTCAGTGATCCATGCTATGATAGTTGCTGCAAAGTTGGAGACTGTAAAAGTCGTTGTGAACTTTGATTTTTGTGAAACTTAATTAAAAGTGAGCTGCATCTCCCAGTAGCTTCTTTTTGTGCCCTCTAATGGTACTTTGGTTTCTTATACTTTCTCTCCTCTCTTCTGCTCTCTTCCCAGGCAAGGACAGAGTCTTCAACACTCCTCTGTGTGAGCAGGGGATTGTGGGATTTGGTATTGGTGTAGCTGTTGCTGGTGCCACAGCCATTGCCGAGATCCAATTTGCTGACTACATCTATCCTGCATTTGACCAGGTAAGAAAGGCAGCAGCTAGGCATTCACTACGTGGTAATGTAAAAGAACATTGTGATGACGATGTAATGAGCAATGGTTAAACAAATATTCAAGGAGTTGATGATATGCATAACTGCAGTGCAAGTGTAGAGAAAATGTTCTGTAGGAGGCTTGATGGTATTAGGTCTAGAGAACAGGTGGTGGGCTGGGAGTCTAGCATCCTGGGTCAGGGGGGAGAATGAGGTGAGTAAAGGCACACCAAGGAGATCGTCGGTCCTAGTTGGACCGTCGGTGAGCGATCGTTGCCCTAGTTTTTGCGGTGTGTCCGGCTCTGTCACTACCCATTTGCCCCTGTTGGCCATTTTTTGGCCCATTCGACATGTTCAATCGGCGGTCGGTGAGAGGAATCTCTCTGATTGGCTGTTCGGTGGTTCATTTATCTCCAGCTCTCGACACAAGTTCGACAAAGCCCCTTGAGCAGAGCATGCCGTTGAAGTATCCATGCTTACACACATTATTGCTGTTTCTCCTTATTTGTCGACTCTGCCTCTTCTTTTTCCTCCAGAAGACCAAGGGCTGACACCAGCGCCATTTTCAACCTATTGAAGACATTATTCTTGATTAGTAAGCTACCTATAAAAAGAGTGGTGAGCAACAGCGGTGTGAAAATGGTCTTCTCGTATCATAACAACGAGCCGTTGGCTGTAGTCTTTGCCTCGCATTCTAGTGCAACTTTTTGGCAAAGACATGAGGCGACGCCACAGGCGGCTTTCGACGCCACTAGTTCTTTGACATTGCAGTCATAAACCTCCCTGTATATGTTAATAAGAGCGGTAACCATGATTGCATGATGATTTAAATGTTGAATTTTCTAGGACCAAATATTCCCAAATCCAAAGACATTCAGTTTACTTGTGTGGGGCTGAAAATAGTTTTTAACAGCAACACTCAAATACTTTTATTAGGGAAGCTTGAATCAGCCAACAATTTTTTTTTCTTCTTCTTAAAAAAGAGGCTCAATTCAGCCAATAAACTAGTTGAAGGTTCTGTCGCATGGCTGATCAGATAATTGACTGGTCGCTGCAGCTTTAGGGTCTATACTCTTGGTCTAACTAAAACAGCCTCACAGAACCATGAGTGTTGACGCTGTGGAGACCAAAAGTTCCTAAATATGAAAAATGGGAAATCGAAAGTAATTTACAGTTTCAATGTTAATGTGTGTTTCAGGAGGAACCTTCCTTTAAGAGCTATATCATTTCCACTGGCACTCTGTGGGTGTATGGTTGAAGAGACAATAGTTGAATTAGAGTTCATTGACGTAACTCTTCAAATCTGCTTTTTGCATCAAAAATCCTTCCTTCACTGTCATAACCCCAGAACGCATAGACATCACACAGTATCTTATTATAGCCAGTGATAGCTGTTTTTCTTAAAGCTCAAGGAGGAACTTCTTTTCAAAGGTGCTCCTGAAGGCTTCAAGTTTCTCTCGGAACCATCAAATGCAAACCTTTTCTTCTGCATCACCAAAAGCATGTATCGTTAAAAATCAATCTGTCATAAATTAAATGTAAAGAAGAAAACATGGAATTACCCTTTTAAAACCCTTTTACATTCAATCCCTGTTACATTTTAGTCATCGGGCTGAGGAGTCTTGCTAATGACTGTTTGAATCTTTCTAGAATGTGAAAATAGAATGCAGAGAATGTGATTCATGTATTCTTTTAAAGATTATTTAACACCATTTTTGCTATACTTTACGTATCAAAAGACACTTCCACCGTTAATTATTGCGTAAAAATAAAACAGAATTCAGGTAACAAAAGGTTTGACACACTTGACTGTAATAAATGCACTTTTGATATCTATTGGAAAAGTGTGCTGCGTCCTTCATTGAGTACAGCACGCAGGGGTCATATGTATCGCGTCACATCGCACACGATCGCACGCTGCCTGTCCACACTGCATCCGTTTAATATATAATTCTTTGCAAAAGGAAACCAAAATTCAACGAGAAAACAATATGACATCTAGTGCTTTTGTATTGGGTACAAACTGAAGTGTGGTGCTTTGTATTTAGGAGCTGTTGACTCAAATAAAAATACAGAGGTTCGTCAATAAACGGCTTACCGTGAGCCCCAAAAATTGTTTCTCTGGTGTCTTTTCCACAAGTAAAAGCTCAAAATTTTAATCATGGATGTGGATATTATTAATTCATTACGACGGAGGATGGGAGGGCCATGGGAGGGCCATGTTAAAAAAAAAAAAATTTAATTTCGAGATTAAATTCCTAAATTTACGAGACTAAACTCGTAAATTTACGAGAATAATCTCGTAAATTAACGAGTTCGAGACCAGCCTGCGCAAAATGATGAAAGTAGAACTCTCAAAGTATTTTCCTCTGCAGACAGCTTCCTCCCAGTCAGTGTGGTTTATGTGTAGTTTAACATCTGCATAAGTAAAGCCCCAACACAACTATTAGTGTCTGTTATCGGTCTGCGTTGTAAAAGTGTCTCATGTGCAGAGACAGTTTGTGTCCTGTTCATCATTTTACAGATAAACAAGATCTTACAAGTTGATGTGAAAACTTCTCTTGAACTGTTTTTACCGACTACACAAGGAAGTAGCCTATTTCCTTATTAGTGAAACATTTAGGACTATGGAAGCGATTAGTGATCAAAATTAAAATGATAAAGCTAATTTGAAAATTCAAATGCATTAATAGAAATGCTTTTTAATTTTCAGAATATGAGTGTATTATTTGACTCAAAAATTAAATTTTGATTAATTAATCTAATTTGAATTTTAGTTTTCAACTTCAAAAATGCACATTCTTTGACTAAATTAAAATGAGGAAGAAAATGACATTTGCTTTATCATTTTCAAAAAATGCCCCGCTAAATCTGTATGATAATTCAAATGAAAAAGCTAATTTTAAAATGAAAATACAGTAACAGAAACACTTTTTAATTTTCAGAGTATAGGTGCATTATTTGACCTACATTTAAAATGAATATTCAGTCATCCAGTTTGCTTTATACTTTTACTCTATGGAAAATGTCATTTTCTTCCTCATTTTAATTTAGTCAAAGAATGTGCATTTTTGAAGTTGAAAACTAAAATTCAAATTAGATTAATTAATCATAATTTTAGAGTCAAATAATACACTCATATTCTGAAACTTAAAAAGCATTTCTGTTAATGCATTTGAATTTTCAAATTAGCTTTATCATTTTGATCACTAATCGCTTCCATATAGGACAAGATGCTCCATGTTTGTCATGTGAGAACAGGATGCTGCTGCTCTTCTGATATAGACTAAAATAACCACTTTATTCTTTAAGAGTTCTACTTTCATCATTTTCACGCAGGCTGGTCTCGAACTCGCTTTAATTCTTTTTTTTTTAGTTTATTCTTGTAAATTTACAACTTTTATCTTGTAAATGTACAACTTTAATCTCGTAAAATTTACGACTTTAATCTCAAAATTTCATTTAATTTATTTTTTACATGGCCCTAATCCTCCATCGTAATTCACTGATATCTTTGCGTTGTACAAAAAGCTAACAAGCTCTGTTGAGTGACAAAAAGCGAGTTGTTCTTCGTCCATCTATGCAAGTGACAGAGAGGAAAGAAGAAATGGGGCGTCAGGGTAAAAACGCTTTGCACTGCGTCATTGCGGGCAGTAAGGACACTCCAATAGGAAGCAATAGGTTCAGGGTGTTTTTGTTGCTGACACTCACTCACGTTGCGTGCTGTTAGGACAGGCTGTTGTAAACCACTATGAAATGCTGAAACGTGCATCGTCATTGCCACGAGTGCAGCCTCCACCATCACACACTGCACACGACCTGACCAAACTTGACGCAACAAAATTCATCCCCCTTCATTATGTTTTGCAAGCTGATTGCAAGTGGTGCCGGGATACATAGGGAATAAACCTTGTGATTCCATTGATTGAAAGAGTATTAATGTTGACGAGTGACAACTTTGCTGAACACAATAGACAGTTGAAACCATTTTTCCTTTTCATGGAAACTCCCCAAAATAGACTGCGTCTTACATACCGGTGCAATTTATAGCCTGGATTTTAAAGAACTTAACAGTCAGTGTTGTGCTTACAGTTATTATGACACTTTAAAGAAAGAAAATCAGTATCAGCCAAAAATCTGTCTGCAGGTCAGACCAGGTAAAACTAAAAAAAATTGCAATTGGGGCATCTCTACCATATTTATGTAAGAGTTTTGTATCCATGTGAATCTTCACATGTATCAGTTCTGACAAACTGCATTTGTTATACAGTTTTTATTAGAGTTGAAGTGGTGTCACATAAGATTCACTATGCACAGGAACCCTCCAGACAAAAGGAAGGAAAATCTGTTATTTTCTTTTGCTAGCCTGGCAGCAACAAATGTTTGTGAAGTTATTTATTTGTCTGACTTGTGTTCTGGTTTATTTGTGCAGCGTATTCCTCGTTTCATGCAGGTGTTTAACAAACAGACCTCCAATTGTCCATTTAATCATATTCCACAATCTAGCTTGGTAAAAAATAGATTAAACCAAACAAAGTCAAGAAGTGGAACAGACTGGGAAGTGGGCAGTGCTGCTGTGTTAGCATGCATACATGTTAACATTAGTGTCAGTTTGTGTACTTTCGCCCTCCGTATGATGAATGGGGGTCCTCTCTTTGTCAAGGTAATGTCAAACACAACATGTGACAATGGAAACAGTTTCTTAGAGGCTCCTGTTGTGGCGCTAAAAAAACAGTTTATTCAATCTGTTCTGAGCCTTGAGTCGGCTCATCTCTCTCCGTCTGTGCTCTCACTTAAAGTAATGCTGTCCAAACTGACCTTAGAGAGACATTAAAGCTGAATTAACTGCCCACCTGAGTGTCGGGGAGGAAAACTTGGGACACCTTTCTGGAGGAAGCCCACTCTGAGAAAACTGTAGAAGAAGTTAAAGAAACCAAACACTTGCGGTGAATGTGCTCGTTAAAAATAAAGTAGTGTTTTTAAAAGCATCAGGAGGAAAAGCAGAAAGAGAGTGGTGTCTCTCATGAAGCCGAAATCCAAAATCGGCTGGTGTGGTCTTAATCCAGGAAACAAAAGAAAGTACTCTGTTTTCAAGGATTCTTTTTGGCTTTATTAAAATCTTTTTTTATTAAACCAGAACACACATTGAAACCATAAAATGTTTTCAACAACTGTCATCAAGATGACTGATAACTTCTTGCTGTGCTAATCTTGAAATGTCTCTTTCGTCTCTTTCCAGATAGTCAATGAAGCAGCAAAGTACCGCTACCGTTCTGGCAACCTGTTCGACTGTGGCAACCTCACCATTCGAGCTCCGTGGGGGTGTGTCGGCCATGGATCACTTTACCACTCTCAAAGCCCCGAGGCCTTCTTCGCCCACTGCCCTGGCATCAAGGTCAGGAGTGGGGTTTATTACAGGACGTATGAAGGGCTTTATTGAATCATAGCGGGGGCTGCCGCTTTTAAAGTGTGATTGATTATATTTATCACAAGACTCCAGGTACATCATTACATCTCTTTTATTATCTCCTCTGCAGCAGTTACTATAAAACAATTCAGAAAAAGACTTTTCAAGTTTATAATTTCAGAATGGACACCCAACCCTAACCCTAACCCGTTTGAAGCAACTTAAATACAACCTGCACCAACCATTATTAGTTTAAATACTTTTTGATATGATTGTACATGAGACCATGTACAAAATCAACCTCCAAACTCAATTAATATACCACTGCAAACATGTTTTTCTCTTGCTCTACTATTTAAAGGTTTGTCTAGAATAAAATTAACATTTATTGTTTTAATGTAACCAACTTTTCATGCAACTTCCAGATAAAATATTGTCATAATGTCACCCACAGTCATGTGAAAGACTGATGGAGAGCATGACAAGCTACATGAACGTTTTAATTAAAAATTATTAAAATATTTTATTTGGATGTTGAGAAAAATGTTATTCTACAATACAACAAATGTTCATTAGACTCAAACACAAACGTTGAACCAGAGAAAAACATAATTTTGCAGGGGTCTCCTATTTATTTTTTCCATAGCTGAACGTTGAGAGGAAGTGCTTTGTACCAGATTTAGCTTCTAGCCAATTTACATTTTTGTGTGCATGCATAGTCCCCAAACACACACGGAATGGGGCAGTAATCCAGAAGAATGCCATACTTCTGAATATTAACTAAAGAGGACTAAAAGGTGAGATGTTGGAAAGATGACATGAGAGAGGAAGTGTGTATTCTTGTGTAACATCGAGGCTTAAATGAACCAGAATGTAAAGAAATGCTGCTCTGGTTGTGTCGCTGCATTGAGCATGATTTAACAGAGACTAGCTTAACTCACTATAAGACACTGTTTTATTCTGCGTCAGTGCAGTGACAACTGTTGAGTCATACAAATGGAGTGGTATATAAAAGTCATGCTTAACGATAAACACACAAGCTTCAGGCTTGTAAAAATGCAGCGGAGAGCTTGCTACTTTTAGTCCGTATGTGTGAAAAGGGCATGAAAGGAGAAAATGATTCTTTAAGACCACTGACATGGATTTAACAGCATGTGCTCAACATAAACAAGCCTATGTTAAAAAGTAAAGACTTAACCTCCCAACATACAATCATCATCTTCATCAACGGTTACTCACACCCCACAGACTGGGAATCACTGTGATGTGAGGCTACAGCTACAGCTTACAGCAATAAACAGGCTGAGCAAAGGTCAGGCTGATAAATGTTAATGTTTGTGTAAACTATCAGCGTTCGCTGTAAGCTCCATCTGAGGGTCAGTACAGACTCACAGCCTGAGTGGCTGCATTCAGGTTTGCCCCAGTGTTATCATGATACCCTAGTTCTGACCTGAATCAAAGAGATTACCCCGGTAAAGATGACAAAATAGAAATGCCATACAAAACAAAAAAAAAGTAGATGGGGTCTGTTTCTGTTTGTGCACCACTATCATGTATGTATAAATCTAAAAGTGTACATTAAAAAGAAGAACTTCACAAAATGAATTGTCAATGCATTGCAGTCAAGTTCAAATGCAGAGTTTCTCAGTACTTTTATTAAGCCTGAAGACAAAACGAGTCTGTTGTTCAGTCTTTGCAAACAGTCAGTACATTTACATGATGTTAGAAAAGTCTGTTTATTGTGTAAGAGGGACTAAAACTATACTTTTGAACTACATTTAAACATTAGTCCAACTGAAATAGCAAAAAGTCTAATTTCTCATAGTCGCGCTTAAGCTGTTTTCACATAATGCACTCCTGAAAATGTCTAGATCATTTCAGAGATCGTAGCGGTTGCATGCGCACAGTCTACACACTGACTCCAGTCACATGATACGAACGTCACCACCCTATACCATTTACTTGAGGTGAATTCTCTTGATTGTATCCTGCTGCAGTAAAAATCCTAGGGGGCTGGCAAAAGAACCGCTCCACAGCTCTGAAAGCCATCTTTGACCCAGAAGTCAAAAAAGCACAAATGTGTAGAAGAAAGCCGGGCAGAAAACAAGACGAAGGAAGCGAGTGCTGGAACAAGAACCCTGCATTATGAACAGACACGGGGACAAAGTTTTGTTGTTTCAGCTCAAGGAGTTAAACATATGGAAGTACAGGAATTTGACAAATTGGCATAAGACATACAGTAATACAGTAGGTCAAGTGGAAGAGGGTCCAATAGTAAGAGGCTAAATGGGAGCATATTGCCACCTACCTTAGCAGAGTCAGACATATTTCCATCAATGACCATTCTCCCCTGGTGCTTTTATACTGGAACAAGGGCAGGAGTCCTTTTAAACAGCCTAATCGATCTCTACCTGTAGTTCTAGTTTGACTTAACTGTACATGTAAACATACATGTAAAAGGAATAGGATCCAGTTTAAGGCATGCTGGTCGGTTTGATCCCTTACTATGACACAAGGATGAAACATGATATGTTGAGGAATGTGTAATTAAACATGATTCCAGTCCTTTAAGCAATAATCAAATGAAGGTTGTTCAAACATCATCGTGACTGGGTCTCATAAGGTGTGTCATGTTTTCCTCAGGTTGTGGTACCTCGTAGTCCAGTACAGGCTAAGGGACTGCTCCTCTCCTGCATTGCAGACCCAAACCCCTGCATATTCTTCGAACCCAAGATCCTGTACCGAGCAGCAGGTGAGCTGGATTCTAAATACATCTGAAGTCTGTTTGTAACTGATCGTTAGGGTGACGACTCGTTTGTCAGAGCCTCAGCCTTCATTGGCTACAAGAGATGCCAGTCATCGGCACAGTCGAGTGCAATTGTCCGTCAGAACAGGGAGATGCACCTCCTTCAACAAAGGCTCTCATTGGATGTTATGAAGTGTCATTAAAAGGTCGTCAGAATAGTGGATCATAGTGGATTAAAAATGGTATTTATCGTGGGGGACCCTTTTTGGTGGATTGTTATGATCAGGAGAGTTCAGTAAATCTTCAAACGGTAAGTCAAAAGACGCTGCTTGTTGGTGGTCTGACCCGCCCACACCGGGCCGTCAGTCTGTATTGGACATCGTTATAAGGTCACATTAATGCGGACTTATTGAGTGAGAAAAAAAGGATAGATCAAGTCCTATCATAAAATCAATTATTATTCAAAGCCTAGAAGACAAATAGTTTAATGATGTGGTTAAACTTCAATGAGAATATGGATCAGTAACTGTCAGTCGACTATAGGCGAAATCTGACCAATCAGGTTTGATTATAACTATTTAGTAGACCTATCATCATCTCCTGATTTTTCAGTCACCCTCTGATGTTCAACCTCCTCCAACATCTCGCCTCGCTGGCTCTCATTCTGGTCGCCTGCTTTCTTTATTGGAAGCAAATGTTCTCCCTTTGGAGAAGTCGTGCAAAACAAACAAACAATGTTCCTCACAACAAGATGTGATCAGCAGGACCTTCTGAATGGGCTGTGAAGTGTTGACACAGTGCTGATCTGAATCCTCTCTCCTTCCCCTCACTGTGCAGAGGCAGGGTTGGTGTGTGGGGAAGCTTGATTACACTCCATGCTGGCATGGCTTTGTGCAGGCTGCTTTGCCAAGGTGTCAAACCTTGTTGTAAATAAACGCTCCAACATATGTTGGCGGCTGTTGCAGAACAGTTCTGCCTTAGCTACATAAAATAATGTCCATGATGAAAATGGAGTTGGAAGTTTGAATACGATGTTGAGGCTCATTAAAGGAATGAAAGACAGACCGTTAACAGATTTGGTACTACCCGGCCGTGCCTTGGATTTTCACAAGGTTTGTTAGTTTCCAGCTTTGATAAGAGCCAGATGAGATTGTGAAATATTAGCGCTAAGAATGTTTCCATTATGGCTCTACGTTAGTGATCACTGTCCAGTACGTTTCTCATGTTGCAGTTCCGTCTGATATTAAAACCAGTCATTGGCACTAAGGGAGGTCCTCCATTCCTCATATCTTATGAAGTCTTTTTCTTTGAAGGGTAACAAAAAAAAACTTGAACATATGGTCAAAGTGGATTTAATTCATAACGGACAAATATGACAAATTTACCAGCCAGCCAACTTCTTGATGATGTCAGCATATTTGTGTTATAGTTCTTGAAAAGTAGTTAAGAGGTAGTAATAAGTAAAATGTATTTAATGCTTTGAGTTGAAGATGGCAGTCAAAATCTACGACATTCACTTTTCATGTTTTCTTTTGATGTTCTAGTTAGTTTTATCTGTTTGAAATAAAGATATCAATAAATCACTTTGTTAGTACATGAGTTGGCTTTCTAACAGGATAACACATTCATATAGTGAAGATGTTTTTAAACTGTCTGCAATTCATTTCTACTCTGAGCAGGACGTTTTAGACCTCCAGAGGTGGTTAAATCTAATTGAACCACTCGACATAGCTGATACACTATAATAGCTTTCATTGCTTAACTGAATACAAGAAGTTGCACAGATTTACTCCTGCTTTTTAAGTGCTGGTGTGACCAATCCGGTAGACTTTGTCACAGCTGTGTTAACGTTGCTGCAACAGCGTTAGTGGACAAAACAAGTTTCAAACCTAAATTCAATATATTCCTTTAAAAGTATGTTTCAGCTTCAAACTGATATGGATGAAGGGGATTTTGAAGGTCTCTATGAGCAGCAATGTAGCGACAAGCAGTTGAGGCTGATGGATGAACAGGAGCCGCAGCAGCCGAGGCACCAGACCCACTGTGCATTCTGGGATTTGGTGTCTTTCATCCACACGAGCCAAAAAGACACTTTCTGCCTTTTCTCGGTCAAGAAGGCACCAACTTCAAAATGTATTTCACATTTCTATGACATATATGACCCAATGTCTATACAGATTCATGTTTCAACGGGTCAAGTAACGGGGAATGCCAGACCTGTTTTAAGACTGTCATGGCTGGATGGCTTACCTGCCATGTTCACTCCTTGTGCATTCTCCCGTAAGTTAAAGCTAGCCAGCTAGTCATTGAGAGGAGAAGAGAAAGGTAGTTGAGCTTCTCTGCCATTGCAGGTTCATTTGTTGTGGAAAAGAGTCTTAAATTCTTTCTTTGTACTACTCCATCTTTAATAACCCTGCAGTCAGCTTCATTCTTTGTCAGAGCATTCTTGTGTTTAGTGGTTGTGAATCTACTGTGATCACTGTAATTGTGACCATGTGTGTGTTGGTGTGTAAATGTATAGTCACTGTGTCAGAGCAAATGATTAGCTATGTTGGTATCGTACAAAAATGAAGCCTTTGATTGATGTGGTTCAACAGGACGGCTTAGAGCAGGCATGTTAGTTCTTGGCAGGGTTTTTGTTTTCATTGTTACTAAGTTCATATGAATCTTGGTTTATGAACATCTTTGGGAGTGATGAGATATGTTGAGTGCATCATGTCCTGTTTTATATTAGAGGTTTTCCTTGCTATGTGATTTGAAGTTTCCCAGATAGACTGATGATGGCAAATGTAATAATTACCTTTTCTTAAACCTGTGATAAGATAGGAGTCAGTCAATCGAGTGAGTATTTATGCTGAGACATGTTTGTAAGAGGAGACATGCCGACACGCCGACAAGGTTTAAGGTAACCTATGAACACCAAGGAATCTTTGATGTGTTACTTTTAATGACAGCTGTCCTTTTCTATCGGAAAGGTATTCTTAAATGACTTCTTTCCCTGATTTCCGACTCTATCCACTATCATATCCCTTCAATAAAGGAACAAAAAGCCCAAAAAGAAATCTTAAATTTAAAAAAAATGGTAGGGGAAACACTGAACAACTTGAATCTGTTAAATTTATCCACACACGCGCAGCGACACAAACACCAGGAGTACGCCTCGTGTTTTGAAAAGTTCCACTCAATATTCTGTTATTTAGGAGTTCAGCACAGAATCATCAGCTGTATCTCAGCAGAATCTCTCCCGTCTCCGCAGGAGTCGAGACAGGAGTTTTGCTGGCGCATGCACTCACTCGCGCTCTCTACTCCTCTCTCTCTCTCTCTCTCTCTCTCTCTCTCTCTCTCTCTCTCTCTCTCTCTCTCGTTCTCACTCTCGCAGTTTAAAAAAAAAAAAAAGAAATAAAAACAAGTCAGAAATATCCTCCCGCCCCGGTAACGTCTGTGTGAGAAACACTGTTTTATTATGAAGCATTGACCAGAGAGGGCGCGATCGGCTCTGGAGTGCGTGGCAAACAGGCATCATGTGGAAACTGACGGTTCTAATGAAATTTGGTAATAATGAGGACATTTTACTAGAACTGGGTTTAAAAAGATGGATTTTCTGATTAAAATCAATTCTCATATTAATGTTCTGATATCGATTCATAAAAGATAGATCTTTTAATAGACTATATTCCCTTTCCCCCCCATCCATTGAAATCAGTTTGTATTTGGTAAATCTGTGAGCAGGCTGTAGTGGATTCTCATTGGCCCTTACATGTCAACTGATCGTATATTCGGCCTCTGATTGGACGACAGACCAAAACAAGAGTAAAATAAGAGACTGCTTCTGTCTTAGCCGAGCGAGCTAACTGAAGTTAAACTATATTTTCTACATAAATGAATCACAGTGGTTTACATTAACTTTTACGAGGATTGGATGAGGACAGTCACTGAATAAACACTGATATTCTCAGTTGGATAGAAAAGCCTCTGAGTTTATCATTGGAAAGCCACTAACTTGACAAAGCAAGTGGAGTAAACAGTAAGCTTCTACATCGTACGATTGTATTTCTTTTAAATAATCACGTAAAGACAATATTCTGTTAGTTGTTTATGACGGTGTCAACCTCAAAGGGTTAATATATTAATATACTTGAGCCACGCTACGTGTAACCAGCATGAAAACATTTGGGTGAAGTGGCCATCACGACTGTATGCAGAGGTGAAACACAGCATTGAAAGAGAGAGTGAGAGTGAGAGAGTGTGTCACCCTAACATGTGACAGCTGGACATCCAGATCAACAGGTTCATACCTGACTGTTCTCATTATGTGGACAATGAGTGGGGACTCGCGTCACATGTTTCACAGGCTAGGCTAATTCAAATGCCTTGTGATTCATATCCTTGTGGCTTTAGAAGTACAATCATGTTACTGCTTTAGATATCCCTAAATGAATGGATATCGTATTGAATTGAATGAAATTGGGACCTTATCAGTGGTGATACCACTAGATGTTTTACTGCTTTGTTTTGCTTCTATTTTTGTTTCCATCTGCAGGATTTCAGTTGTAATGCTGCTATGTCTTCATTCTACATAGACATTATTATTGTGCGTTTTTTTGCCAAAGGTGGCAGAAAGACGATTATGAAACATACAATTATTGACCTAAAGTTTTTTTTATTAATTCTTAATTTTAATTAATTATTAATTTAGGAGTAGTTACGGTAATTGCTGAAGTTGTTTAACCAATATGCAATCCCTGCAGTCCTCCACAACACCCCTAGGGGTACTTGTACAGCTATTTGAGATCCTCGGGTGACAGAGCCAACCAGCCCTCGTGCCAGCTCCACATGCATCTAATGATCTCTGCCTGGATGATGAAGTCATGTCTTTAATTGCAGCGGCCTGTCTTTTGATGGAAACCACACATATGTCTCATTGAGTCCGTACTGTTTTGTGGGACCTGAGATTCCACTTATTAAACCATAACCTTGTTTTCATAATTCAATTTTAACATTCTGTAAAATGCTATTATTCCACTCAAGCGGCCTATTTTTGGTCTGGTCTGTAAGTTGCATATGATTCACCCGTCGTGTTGTTTTAACGAAGTGAGTCGTCAGGATGGGTAGTTTGTCTTTCCTTAGTGGCTTGAAAGGATTATGGGAATCATTCAAGGTTTCCATAAAGGTCTCAAACCCAGCGTCTCCCCAGAGTATAATTACTGCCTAATTGTAATTTTGACTTCTCTCTCAGCCATGTGGGAATGCAGTTAGCACTTTGGCTACCCCTGAGTTCCCCTCGCATGTAAACCATCCTGTGATCTGTGTGTATTACATCCAAAGCCATGATGGCAAATAAGATTCAAAGAAAGTAAAAAATAATACATTTAATGATTACATGTTTTATCGTGGCAGTAAAATTATTGCTAATAAGCAGCATGTTTTAAAGTGATGGCAGTTGTAGTTTATGATAAGCTTTTGCATTATAATGGTTTCCATGACTGGTCTTCAGTTTTCCAAAGACATTATTAACTATTATTCAAACCATATACTTGAAAGCACTTTGCTTTGGACTTTGTTTCAAAGAAACGCTGGCTGCTAGGATCTTCTTTTTGGACAGATGTCCTGTTTATGTGGCCCCTTCCTGATTCATATCCCATCCCACCAATGTGTTGTTGTCAACTTTAATCAGGGCTCTGGGCTTGTAGCTGGCAGAGGATATCATGAGGTCATACATCAGGTTATGCTGATAATACTCTCTGTGAAAGATGAGGTTCTGGAAAGAACAAGAAGTATGAAAGATAGACCAGATAAAATGTCCAAAAGTTCCAGTTTGTATTCTTTGACATTCAGTCTTTTCAACAGCTTGTCATCGAGTCTTTCATTTCGAGCTCTGGTCAGTTAAAGAAACCTCAGGGTGCATGGTGATATGATTGAGACACTCGTTTACTTTCTGTTTACTTTGTGTGAGCTTGCATGTAATGTGTTTGCATGCAAAGCACCGAGGGAGTTGTTTATAATGTGTTGTTGATATTTTTTGTGTTTCCTCAGTGGAGCAGGTTCCTGTGGAGTCCTACACCGTCCCTCTCTCGCAGGCTGAGGTCCTACAGGAAGGAAGTGATGTCACACTGGTTGCCTGGGGGACACAGGTAGGTGATCCAGTGAATCATTAACAGACTCTTAGTGGGCGACCTGAGCAGTCCTCATCTATGTTTGGATCATTTTCCATGGCCACAGGAAAAAAAAAAAAGTCCTCTCCACTAAATGACGTTTAAAGCCACAGACGCAAGCAGTGGATTAACTTTAAATCTGACACAAGCCCCCTTTGGTCCCAGCAGGGTCGCTCAGCCGGCAGCCTGTGTCTCTATCTGCTCAGACATCTCCACAACATCCAGGCTGCTCTCGGCTCTCCATGTGTTAACACTAAATATCTGCTGCACACTTTCCATTGTTGCCTCTCTATTCATCCGTGAGATTTTATTTTCTGCAGCTCAGTATCAAAGTGCATGTAACTCACCAGGAGTCATCCCCAGCTTTGATTGTACACAGCCACTTTAACAGGCTTATCTAGGCCATAATGTACCTGCAGCACTGGAGGGGGGTCTGAGGGTCTTGATGGAAAAACGGCTCCATTAAGGCCAGTATTACTCTTGAAGGGTGGACAGAGGAGCCAGTGAATTTGGGGAAAATGGATCTCTCCCTTTCAAACTGCAGGTTTATTTCTGCCCTACTCTGCTCTATGCAATCTCAAACAGATTACAACGTCTCATATTTTGGGGCTTCAGCTATCAGTCCACAAAACTCAAAGTGTATAGTGAGATAATCAGACTGAGAGGTGTGTTAGAGTTGAGAGACATTATCTAAAACTGGCTTTTTATCTGCACTCTCACAGATGTAGATTAAACAAACAGCAACATAAACAAAAAGAAAAGTAATTGTCTGATGATTTGGAATGGGTTGAGGGATATTTTTTTGGAGAAGCATTCCACCTCCTTTGCTTATCACAGCCGTCTTCAGACAGTTGTGCTGCAAACAAACAAAGCTTAAAATGTGATTGGTAAAGTCTACAGGTACTGCAAATGCCAACTAGAAATCTTTTTACACCAAATATCTTTCCCTCATTCCCTCACATTTTACCTCCATAGCATTTATTTCAAGAGATAAGAGTAAAGAAAAATAAATAATGCCCAGTTTTCACTTCCTAAACATCCATTCAGACTTAACGGTACCTTGTATGTTTTCCTTCCTCAGAGGTAACCCCCACTCTCTTTTTTTTTTTTTTTTTTTTTTTTTTTTTTTTTTTAAATGGGAACATCAATCTATCATAGATGCTGGGGGCTAAGGCCCGTCACATTCTAACCTCCAATCTGACTTCATGTTGTGATGATTCAGATTCAGGGGTGGGTGATACACAACACATCTGAAGTCTTTGGCCAGAACTAGATGGCTTGTTTTTCTGACAATTATTACCAGTGGCAGTTACTGAGTGTCTGCAAGTGATATGACAATTCATGTTTTTTATTGTTGATCACCTCAGAACTTGTTGTGTAAGTTTCCCAGAATGAAAATACATATAATGCACAACATGCAGTATGTAGGAAAGAATGACTGTTATATTAGGTATTGCATTCTAGCACTCTTTACATTTCAAGAGCTCATGATTTAAAGTCATTTTTCATTTTCTTTTTCATTTTTACTGATATATCTATCTGTCTCTTTAGGTCCATGTGATGAGGGAGGTGGCCAATATGGCTCAAGAGAAACTGGGAGTGTCCTGCGAGCTCATCGATCTGCAGACCATCCTACCCTGGGATGTGGAAACCGTTTGTAAGGTAACAGAGACACACTACATCCAAAGAAATGAAAAACTCTCCCACTCATACGCATGCTACTTCTTTCTGATGCGCATGTAAAGTCCTGCTGAATACGTTTTTTTAATGTCTTATTTTATCTTTGGTGGCAGAGTTCATGGCCATTTTTGCATTTCCAGAATAAAAAAATCTTCAGTTAATAATTTAGCGTTATTGATTTCACCATTGAAGAACTCTTTTACACTGTGATCACACCTAATCCTGCTGTGATTGTGTTTATTGTTGTTGAGAGAAAATGTGCCTCTCTGCACTGTGGGTTTCTTTGGTGCTGGATAAACACAATTCCTTCCACAACTGGTAAGGCTTGATACATAATTTGTTTTTGCCTCAGCCTCATGTAGGCTACAGTGCTCTCCAAAATGTAATATGTGTTTGGAACAGCTCTGAGAAAGGAAATCCTTTGCAGTGGGTACTCCATATTTATTTGTTTTGAAACGGGAGAAGGATCACGCAAGGAACGGTTTGGGAAGTAGTGCAGTGCAAAGAGTCTGTCCTGGTGACCACTGGCAAGTATCAGTAGATTGAATGATGTATGTGCATCCTCCATGTTTTTCAATGGCCCTTGCAAAAAAAAAAAAAAAACAAGTTCTGTCTTCTTGTCTGAACTTTGTCTTGTTTTTTTTGTTGCAGGATAGCCAAATGCATTTTTAATTTGACACATTTATTGTCCTTTTTTTTAATGCTTCTCTGGTAAGATATTTAACTTTGTCAGCAAGCACCACACGTCTCCTGCTGCCAAGCAAATCTTTGAACCAACAGTTGAGTCATGGGACAAAACTGTGGTATGAGGGTAGTAATTTAATAGGAAGTCAATTGGAACTGATGGCATAGACTGAAGTAATGTGCAACCGCTGAAGGACTCACAACTCCAGTTGAGCTGAAGTCAGTAACTCTTCGATCAAAGAGGGGACTTCTCACGTGACTCTTTGTTTTTTGCTAAATAATTGCCCCATCAAAACAACTACAGGGAAACTTAATCGTGTTTTTACACTTCTTGGTGGACCTGATGCCAACACTGAGACTTTGCAGACTTCAGGCTTGATATCAACATCTCTCCTGGTCATTTCTTGTATTTCTGTACATTTATAAAGAACGATCAACCCATACATAAACACACACACATCCTGTTCCTTTCATATTTCAAATTCAGCAGTAAAGTCATTGAGGCATTAAACTGATACACTGGTACCCTACAGTATTAATTTTCTGACATTGCCCCCCCTTTATTCTGACATGTTCTGCTAACGTCGCTTTTTAATAAAGCTATTAATAAATGTCATTTTATTGTACATTTTAATTAATCCAATTCATGCATCAGTCTGAATCAAAGGTTATTCTGGTCTTACAGTGTTCAGACATGTCAACAGTACTAGTTCAAGCTTTTTAATCAGTACTGGTTTGTAATGTTCACACCTCTGCTAACACTCAGCATCAATACAGTATCTGTGTTTCCTTTATGCATTACACATTTTAAAATACCGCTGTGATGACCTCTGGAGGAGTTTGCAATGTTCATCTGAAACTCTTGGCATGAACGTCTCTGTTTCTGCTTCCTCTTTAGCATCAATCAATAGTTCAGAAGTATTTCAACTTGCAGTAGACAGCTTTGATTTGCA
This sequence comes from Labrus bergylta, assembly GCF_963930695.1. Lineage (NCBI taxonomy): Eukaryota > Metazoa > Chordata > Actinopteri > Labriformes > Labridae > Labrus > Labrus bergylta. The sequence continues at coordinate 2,301,389 of NC_089202.1, read as the reverse complement.
TTCTTTTTTATATTATAAAAATAGTTCCATGTATAAATGTTGAAATAGGAAGATATTTCAGGATTTAAAAATATGTTTTTTAGATATTTTTCGCTGACTTTAATAGATCGATCGATAGATACTTTATTGATCTTGAGGTAAATTCAAGATAAAGACGATACAGAAACATTGTGTATGGTAGCTTTATTTCAAACGCTTCTTCTCCGTTCACTCTTTCCACCGTCCGCATCACGCAGGAATCAGCTAGTGGCTGCGTGACTGCGTGACAGCCTGCGTACATGACAGCCTGCTGTAGTCTGTTGCTGTCAACTTTTAGTCACACTGTGTTTCCATTTGAGCAGCCGACACGCATACAACGATGTTTGCCTTTTTTTGTTTACCGTTGTTTTTCCCTTGTCATTATACTCAATGCTGAAACCGAAACATCCCCACATGACTGATTTGAAAGACGGCCGTGTTTACTCAGCAGCCTTTTATTCTTATTTATAAAGTTCTGTTGGAACTTAAAGTAACTTGTGATATGGAGGGAGAAGCAAAGATGCTAAAGGGGGCTCGATTGTGCTTAGGTCCCCCCAGTGCAATATCAAGCCACCCACTTGGCCCCGCCCACCTTAAAGATGCAAAACAATTTAACAGTCTAGATGCTAATTCAGGGAAACATAGTTCTCTGTTTTTTCACGTTTACAGCAACTTATATCCAACATATTTAGTGTGTTTACAGACCATGCCCCGATTTCTCTTTACACAGACTTTTCACTTAAAGGGATACTTGACCTGTTGAAACATGGATCTGTATTGACATTGGGTCATATATGTAATAGAAATGTGAAATACATTTTGAAGTTGGTGCCTTCTTGCCCGAGAAAAGGCAGAAAGTGTCTTTTTGGCTCATGTGGATGAAAGACACCAAATCCCAGAATGCACAGCACCGCAGGCCACTCCCACTAAGGTCCTCTATTTCAGAATCAGAATCAGAAATACTTTATTAATGCCAGAGGGAAATTCAATCGATACAGTTTCTCCAAAATATACAATATAGCAGTAGAAATATATTAATAAAAACATTTACAGACATATTTACTTCCACACACAAGGCCATTTCCTCAACTGATTCAGAGATTTCTTCCCGAAGGAATTGTCATCTTGGAAATTCCTGTCAGAAAACAGACTCTATGTCTGTGTCCATAGGCAAACAGTGAGAGCACCGACACCACCAGTCCGCCCCAGCTCGAGCCGGCCCCGGCTCCTCGTCCTCACTGCTGCAGACAGGCCGGTCTTATGTCTCAGCTGCTGAGCTGGCAGCGGCCGGCGGTGGCCACAGCAGCCAAGACACAAGACCGGCCTGTCTGCAGCAGCCATCTCATCGCTGTATTTATATTTTTCCACCATTGTCAGCTTTCTCCATAGAGCCTGTTAGCATAGCTTCCAAGCAATATGGCGGACGTTATGTTTAGATTCTGGGAGTGAGGTCCCACCCACTGATCTGTGATTGGTCTGTAGCTTCAGTGGTCGAAAATATGAGGAACTAGCGTTGTAGTTTCACCCCGCTAACCACAACAGCTTCCAGTGACGCAATATGACAATTCTTGCGTCACTAGAAGCCCCTTTACAGACTTAGAAATACAAAGATTTCACATCTCAGGGGAAAATGAGGGCGGGATGCACGACCATTCAAAAATACTACCAGGTTTCTAATGATACAAAGATTAATGCAAATGGGTGAAGAATCCCTTTAAGCTTTACACAATTATGCATAAATAACAAAAACTGAGGATACCAGAAAATAACGTAATATCCAGAACCTAGATTTTAATTTTGTCATTCAATAAGATCTTTCATTAGCTCTGAGAGATGTTGTGATTCAAAAACCTCAATATAGCTGACATGTTTCCTCTTCATAGAGAAACAATAAAGCCTTTAAAATACCTTATCTTCTTATGAATACATTCTTTGGACCAGTTCTATTCTTAGCCAAAGAGAGGGAGTAGCCCAGACCCTATGTCAGCTTCTTAACTCAAAAGATTGTTCACCTGCTGTCACACACACACACACACACACACACACACACACACACACACACACACACACACACAGACACACACACACCTCAGTAAAGCCGGCCTTTTGTACCGCTTATTAACTGGCCATCAGATGCGGTGAGTGTGCAGACAAAGAGATAGGCTCCAGACACACATCCGGCTGCTGGCAGCCAATTAAAATTCTTGTGAGTCACCTTTACCGTGCGTATCTTTCATACAAGGTTGTGCACACGTGTGTGTGTGTGTGTGTGTGTGTGTTATGTGGCTAGCACATTTATATGCAGCCTGCATGTTGTTTTTGAATGAAGATGTATATAATATATGTGGAATGATGTGCATTTAAGCATGAGCGATTATTAAGGCAGTGTCCTGGAAGAACATGCCATCTTCTGTTTCCTGAGGGATCTCTTCTGGCAGCCACCAGCTATACTTGGATCTAAATGTATTCAACAGTGTCTTTGACAAAGGAAATCATGGGTGGAAATTGCCCTGAATATAGAGAATATGTGTATTTTGTTTTATCCTGCTGTCTACAGCGGTCCAGTAAATGTAACAGTTGATCTTTAAGGGATAAACAAAATGGCTGGTTTACCTCTGCCAGACCAACGAATGAGATGATATGCTGTGGGAAGTTGTGCAATGGTCAGAACACATGTGGAGATGTTGTTGTGTAAGATGCTCATTTAGGGAGCACAAGCTGCAAAAGAGCTTTTTTGATTCCTCATTAAGTGGTCTGCTTTCACCCCCTGTTGTTTGGGCTTCTGAACACATATAAAAGCCAGCAGTCAGCAATCCATCCTGTCCAGTCTTTTATCAATCTACATTTGTTTTCGATGGCTGTGACTTTGCCATTTGACTCCCATTATTCTGTTAGTCCGTAACTGCTGATTCAGCCCTCATTCTCAAGTTTTTGGATCTGGCCTGGCACAAATCAGAGTGGCTCACCAAGACCAGTCCTTGAAACAGTAATTGTTTCTTAAACCACTTCTCACAGCATCACACGTGGTGCCTGTGTGGTTGGGCAGCAGCTCTTGCACCAGAGAGACATTGAGGACCTCTTAAGGTTCTCTTTGATGAAAGCAGGTTGGGCTTTGGAAAACCAGTCGGCTGATGTTAAAAGATGCATTTTCAGAACTTAGTAAAGCCCCACAAAACGGCTCCAGAGTCGATGTGCTTAATACAAACGAAAGTAAACAATGTAGTGAAAAATGATGCATTCCCATTTTGTGTTTTACCCAAGATGTATCACCATTATCAACAAATGATAATTTAAACTTCTTCAAAGCCTTTAAGTTGAACTAATTCAAACATTACATCAAGTTCTAACATATCCACCACCTATCAACTTCATCCTTATTTCAAGGATCAGTGTAGAAGAACCTGTGCAGGGGGATTATACAGATTATACAGTATAAGTGTTTGATTCTCTGGAGGGAATATCTACTTTAAACTGTCTTGTTGGGCTAATTGACTGTACATTTTGAATTCAAATAGGTTGTTACAGTTCCAATATTTTTTTTTAAAGAAAACAACTATGAATTTCTGATGAAAAGTGACTGCATTAGTTTTGCCAACTTTAATTAATAATGCAATATAACAGCATTTCTCTGTTACTGTGCATCAACCTTACAGCAGAGAGTCAATAGTCCTATTCATATCACCATTTCAATCTGGGATATTTACACCCCTGTGACCTTTCACCTTCATTATAAATGTCTATGAGGCGTAATAGAGGGACGAAGGGATCCTTTCCCCTTAGTACCATCTTCAGAGGTAGTAAAAGAGGCGAGACGGTATCAGCAGAGCCAGTAGGGGGAGTGCAGCGCTTTTTGTGTGTGTGCATGTCTGAATGTGTCTGTGGAGCCCCCGTTGTGCCGTGCTTTCACAACGCCAAAAACGCAATGTGAATTCACAGACTGCGACACTAATATAACGCCGTCACAGAACCATTATGAATGTCTAAAAACTTGATGACGGACAAGCTTTGTTAAAAGAGCAGTCTGAAAAGGTCTAATGACCCTTCATCGTCTCTGATTGGTGTATTAAAATAATGACTTTTACACCACTAATAATCTAGGAAAAGGTAACTGCATGAGATGCAGCCGACATGCTGTCACTGTAAAGAGTGGGAAACTCGAGTGATTTTACAGCTTCTGTTGGGTTTGGTTTTAGCTACTCACTGAGCCCATGACCCCTTTGTCATTTTCTCATCTTGTTTCCATATTACTTTCTGCCTCTCTCACTTGTATAATATTTTTGGATTTGTCCCTTAGATTTTTGTTCATTTCAAGCCCAGGGAGAAAGTTTGGGCATGTCTTCATTGCAGGTCTGTGCTAGCCTGTGAGGCCCATCTGCTCCCATAAAAGTCGTAATTCATCAAAAATCTGTCTTTGGTGTATGAAAGACTCGACCCCTGTGGGCTTGAAATGTGGATGCAAAAACTCAGGCTTCAATTCTTGTGTGCCTAGCAGCATGAAGACAGTAAGAAAGACACTTTGTGTTGACGACGTACCTCGATCTATGTGTTAAAATAGCTGTGTAGTTATATCTGCTTTTCTATAAAGAATTCTGGTAACATCAACAGGCCAAATTAACAATATCTATATTATGCAAGTTATCGTATAATATATATCATAATGTGTCCCTAGAGAGTTACTATAGCTGCCGTAAAGCAGTTTTTGTTGCTTTAATCCAGCTCGCTGCGTCTGCTGTGTGTATGTTGAATAAAATGAAGCGGTAGCTGGAGAGGTTACACCTTTGTGTACCACTTTTTATTTTCTTACTAAGTCTCTTCAGTTAGGCACTCCCTTAAAGCTCAGTTACACATGCAACACTAACTAAGTTTAACTATTGTAGCTTATAACGTGAGTGTGTGCAGATGTGCATTTCAAGACATCCTATCCCTTATGCTGATAGGATGTCTTGAAATGGCAAACCAAACCGTCTTAAAGCTGTTCTCCCTGGACACGAGGTGTCCTGTAGGTCCCTGGTGTGCCTGGTAACAGTTTATCTTTAGCACATTGTCTTCTCTTGATATTGTCTCTGGTCCCGCTGAAGTCTCTGTGATGCCTGGATCTCAGCCCGTGTAGTGATGCAACCAATTTGGCTGAACCTGCTCAACCCTCTAAAAAAACACATGCAGGATGAGTCATTTAAGGACATGCAATGCTCAAGTGCACCAGTATCTTCCAGCTTAAGAATACAGTTCTGAAGTTGGGAACACAGGCAGCGTTAAACAGATTGTTGATAGAAAAGGAGAAGATGTCGGAAGGGGGGGTTAAGGAATAATGTGCAGCAACATCTATTCTGTTTCTTGGAATTGATGCAGGTGGCAATGTCTGAAATATCTGATAGCTCCTGCATCTGTTGACTTACGGTACAGATGAAAAATCCTTATCAAGCCCCCCCCCCTCCCAACACACATACACATTCACTCTCTCCCTCTTAATGGTTCGGCTGTAATGTGTGTCCACAGCCAGGTAACTACAGTGCAGTGAAGCAGCAGCAGTCAGGCAGGACACAGGACGCTCACATATGTTTGTCTGACTTCCATTGAGGTGGAAGAAGACTCGAAAGCAAATGGACTCCATTTGAGTCACCGGCGTTTTCTGCTCAGTGTCAAGTTCAACATGCTGGTCTGGTCTTGACAGCTGCAGTGGTTATAGTTTTAAATGCCACCTACCTTAATTATACAGAGTGAATGATCCCTCATTTGAAGTTGCCATGCAGAGACTTGAGCAGAACAGTTCACAAATGAGTGATGGAAAAAAAAATACAACCAGAAAATATATTGAATATAATCATTAAAGGGATGATCCTTGAGATACATTTAATTCTCTGTATTTGTGCAGAGCTGATTTTGCCTGACTTGGATGGAACCAGTTTCTTTCATTTAAATAATTAGATAAGTAGTTATGACTGAAGAAGTAGTCTGCCTGTTGATTTCAGTGGGGGAAAAAACAAACAACGGATATCTATGCTCTGAGTTTTAAGGCCTCGCTTCAGTCCTCTCAACCTCCTCTGAACATGTTTTGGAAAATTTGATCTAATTTATAAGGTTTGACTGTTGGAATTATTGTGGTTAGATAGGCTTTCAATTTCATGATCATGTTTTTCCTTCAGGCAAGAATCTGCCAGGGCTTTTTACGTTTCCTCTGTTTTGACAGGATTGATCTGCTACATCTGGCAGGAGGGCTTTTTTGTAACGTCGTAACAAACATCAAGACGTTTACTCTGTAGCTGTGGGTCGCTTGTGAACAGAGTAGATGAGGATGACGATGTCAGCTTATGACTATACCAAAGCTTGAAGCATTTATTCTTGTCAGATGGCCATTGGAAAAAAATCAGCAGACTTTTTAAACATTGAAATTATGCAGAAGCCAGAGAAAAGTGACAAATTAACATTTTACAAGGACTGGACGCTTTTATCATCCCACCAATGAAAAGTTCTGCTTTGACATCTTCCACTCAGAGCAGCCTCATTATCCTTGTGTTCATGTTGAGTTTTGAAAATGTTTGAGGCATGTCCAATGAAGCCAGGTCTTTTGAACGGCTGCATGGAAATGTGTTGAAACAAGTCTGCTGGCAGAGGCTGCTGCAGAGCATGCTTGCTTGATCCTATTTTGCCTGTTGCATATGGCAGCGTCTGGACCTCCCGACATCACTGCTACTCATCCTAGTTCCAGCTGCAGCTCTGCGCTTCCATGAAAGCCAAGTAGGAAACATACAGTAGAAATGATGCCCTATTCCCTTTGTTTCATTTTTTTTTTTTTTTTTTTTTTAAGTTAGTAGCACCCAGGCCATTCCTGCTACCATCTGGAACAACATTACAAACTCAAAACAAAAATTCATCTCACAGACGACAGCAGGCTGTGGGATAACGTTACTAACGTTAAGTTACTGATTGTTGATAAATGCAGACATGGAGGAAAGTTGAAACGACCATTTGACTGGATCATGTGCATCCCCAACCAATAAGACTCAAGTGGCATCATGGCTGTTGTTCTTTGTGTGTGTGCAAAGGAGTGGATATTGGTGTGTGTCTAATGTGCGCCAACATCCAGACAGCAGAGGAGCAGGAGAAAGAAGTTCCAGCACTGAAAACATATTTTAGATTAGTAGGAAAAAACATAAATGTTTGTATAAACCACGCCCACATTTGGGAAAATTCAAAGATTTTTTGCATTGTACAGTTGATTCCATTTTCATTCACAAATTCCATGATTCTGTCCATGTTTTCTGCATCATGGAAATCATATGGCCCCACAACAGCACCATAATGAAGATCCTTTGTCATTAATTTTCTTTTTTATTTAGTTTATTTTTGGGGCCATTTTTTTTACTTTATTAGATAGGATCGCTAAAGAGAGAGAGGAAATGTTGGGAGGAGAGAGTGGGGTGTTTTGGAAAGGTGCAGGGTGAATCTTTACCCCTGACTTAATTGTGCTCTGTCACTATGTGGTTCACTGGAAATTGACCAGTGGTGCCGATTTTTTCCAATGATATCATGTATGTTATTTATGAAGTAATAATGCACTTCTTTTTGTAAAACATATGATTCCTCCTGTGCCAAGCAAAGTGCTTTCACGTGTGTTACTGCAGAGTGTATAAGATGGGAATTTAGACCATGGAACTGCTTCTTTGTCGTTTAGGATCTCATGGCACACATTTGCATTTTGCAATGAGGCCAATGCATCAAATAGTAGTTCTTAAAGCTAGCCGTAAACGTATCAAACGTTTTAAAAATCAACACATGACAGTTCCTCATAAAGAGCAGTATTTATCGGAGCACGTTGGTTGGATATTCATCATCCTCCTTTTTGCTAGGACGATAGTTCCCAGCATGAACATACCACATACTGGGTGTTGAGAAAAGCAGATGTAAGGCATCTGATGAATTGGCTGTACATTTAGTCCCTTTTGTTTTGTTTTGTCAAATTGAAGGACATTCCAAAATGGATTGAAACTAGAAAGTCATGTGCCTACATATTTACTAGATCAGACTTAGTTTTTTTCGTTTCTGACATGTCTTGCTGAAAACCTCTGAAGTCAAAAGAATGAAAGGAGCACATTTTGGCCTCTGCCTTGGTGAGACCTGAGCAGATCTGACACCCACCAGTGCAGTGTTGAGCAGACTCAGCCTTTATCTGAATCTGCGGTCTGGAGCCAGGCCAGGGATGGGTCAGGCAGCCTGCTAGCGACGGACTGGGCTCATGCTTGGGTTTCCCTTTTGGTTGAGGGGTCCTTGGCAGGATCTGCTAACTTGCCCACCACATCAATCCTTGTTTCTTTGGCCAGCTGTCTGTCACACATACACATACTGGAAACAATCAAAGAAGAACAAAATGGCACAGGAAGAAAGTGGCCAGAGGTTTGGACCCCAATCACCACATTCTTATTATTGTAGCCCCCGTCTGTAATTACCATGTTAACACTGCGCTCTTCGGACAGAACTAGAGGAAATATGTGGGGCAAGAGAGAGACGCATAAAGATTGGGAGTCCATTATGGGGGGGGATTACATTGAAGGGGGGGAGGGTCATGTCATGCTGGGACAAAATCAGTGGAAAATGACTCATGGTTGTTTTTTTGTCAATTGATCTAGCTTCTCTTTCTCTCTCTCCTGGTATCGTTTGTGAAAAATATGGTGTAATGCAAAACTGCTCAAATGTAATCCTTGGAAAGAGTCGCCAGCCTTCAAGTAATTAAAATGGATTAGACGTGAATGTCACACAATAATCTTTTTGATTGCACCCGTTTGTTGTTTTCAAGAAGTTGTTAATGTACAGTAGTCTCTCCAAGTTGGTGTCTCCCCCCCCACCCAGACTGTCTGCTACTGACTTCTTTTCCGCCCAGACCCTTTGTTACTACATTAAAAAAATCATATCAGCCCCCAGCTCTGATGGATGTTAAGAAATAGTTTATATCGTATAAAGCATGGCCTCATTTTAATACCATACCATGACCATGATAAAAATGATAGCAGTAAGACTTCTTTTGTTATTATGTAACAACCCTGTAAAAGCAAAAGGCCCTTAAGATTGGATCAGTTAAAGCTTATCTGGACCGGGTCGTCAGTTTTCCACTGGAGAGAGGACTGCTTGGTTAAGTATCTTTGGCCAGAGGTGTGGGCAGATTGAGATCATCGAGGTCTGCCGATAGCAGCTCTGGAGAGGAGTGGAAAAGGCTGAGAGTCACAAGGGCACAGAGACATCCAAGAGGTCTGCTCAGACATAACACACACCAGCAGATAATCTGCTGCCCCGGGATTCGCCAGGTCCTTTTAAAATTAGTCATAAATCATGAAGTCAGTTACATAAGCTGAAACAAAAGAAATAAAAAAAACTCTCTTGCTCTGATAACACATTCACTAATGTGTTATCATTACCTTTCATGAATTAATTTGAAAATTAGTTTCTTCCATAATACAATTTCTTGACCTGTCATTTAGCTCTTTCCTTTTGTTTTCTTTTTTAATGCACTTCTGATAAATTGGTAAAGCACAAACTACATACAACCATTCATATGGATTGATTGCTGTAAACGTTGCCTTGTGACTAATTAAAAAAAAATGTATTGCTAGCATTGCCATTGTTAGATCTATGCTGTCATCATTAGTGGTGGACTAGTGGTGCTTCTAGAGCCCCTGCACACTGGAGCTGACTGCAGCTCCTGCACACTGGAGCTGACTGCAGCTCCTGCACACTGGAGCTGACTGCAGCTCCTGCACACTGGAGCTGACTGCAGCCCCTGCACACTGAATTTGGTGGACCAATAGCTGACCCTTTTTCAGCTTTGATGATTTCTTTCACAATGATGTGAATCACAACAAAAAGAAAGAAAGGCACATAGTCAGAGTAAAGTAATGGGTGTTTGTTTCACAGATGAGACAAATATAAATAGATTTCACCGATCCCTTCACAAGAGTTGCATTGTCAAACAAATCTCTGTTGCTGCTAGTGAAACCACTCACTGTATTTTCACGGCAATGAGCAAACTGACCTTGGATTTAGAAAGCTTTTATGGATCAGTTTAACTTATTGTTCTGTATTACTCAGTGATGAAGTCTCAGATTTAGCCTTAGAAAATGAAACTATGAGAAATGCATATCTGAAAAACTGCAGGTCCCTGGCAGTCTTTGAGGCACATACAAAAAAGTACATATGATGATGGTAGTCAAAATAAACTCCTTATACATTCATATGAAGCCCCCTCATATTATGCACAGCATGAACTTTGATTAAAAGTATTTTATTTCATCTTGGTCTGTCTGATGAGAGCCAGCTCTGTCGCTCTGTGCTCCTGTAGGAATCCTGTGATACTGGGACACATGAAACGCGTTTCCTGTGCTGTAGCGGGGGGGTTTCTGTTAGTTTTCTTCTTCATAGCTTCCTCATACAGTTTTGTGTCTTGTGGTGACTTTAATGACATTCTGGTGTTCTAGATATGATGTTACTACTGCCTTAATGCATCCCTATTGGAAGCCACTATAGCAGTTGTTTTTCATTTTTATTGTTGTCTTTACATCCAGAAAACTTCAACACGTTTTTTGTATTTTCATAATTCAACACTTTGTTATTATTGTGTTCTCAGGAGACATTTAGTTTCTAACTTATTATTATTATTATTATTATTATTATTATTATTAATATCTTATGATTATTATCCTGGGAAAGTTGGATTCATAATTTGATGTTGTGACAACAGCATTTGCTTTTTTGTTGTATTCATGAGGCAATGACATACAAATTATACAATTGAAAGATAACTTGTCCCACAGCACTGTCAGATAGTACTGCTATCAATGAAAACAAACAATAAACTGACTTTACAGTCGCTTTATTGTGACGGAACAACGCACTTCGTCTGTAGCTTCCTCAGGTTCTCTCAGCGTGTACTGCTATCAAATTTCAAATTTCTCTTAATCAAAGAAAATTCACTTATAGATTTTTTTATATTCTTTAAAAAAAACAGTTTGAAAAAGAAAAGAAATACAAAAAACTGCATTTACACACACACACTTACCTTACAGTATCTGGGCAACCCTTTTCTGAAGAAGTCTTACTTTCCAGAAAAAATTGACAGACCTCCAGAAACTAAAAAAAAACAAAAAACAGTTAATAAAAATAACTTTGAACTTCCAAAAACCCCACAGCAGCGATAATATGAAACTGACTCCTTCTTTAGAACCAATCACGGAACTAAGCGTCACCAAAGCAGACACCAAATCACAGTAAATTGTGGCCGATGGTTTTTGTTAGTCCTCAGCTGTAAACATCAGTGAATTGACCGTCTGTGTTCATTCTGCCTAGTTCTCTATAAATCTGACTTCTTTGCCCATTTAATTTAATTAGGTATAATTTAACTCAACCTAGGGCTGGGTGATATGGACCAAAACTCATATCCTAATATTGTTTAGCTGAATGGTGATACTCGATATATATCGATATGTATTTTATTAACAGTGAAAACACATGGGAAATAAAGTACCTGTTTGTGAATTTAAAAAGTAATATAATAAAATAAAAATGTTCCTTAAATACAATAAGAGAGAGAGAGAGGAGGAGCAGGGTTAAGAGGGACAGACAGTCAGTCATCATCAATGAGATGAGAAAAAGGTGACCTGGCACCTCGAGAACGTTATTTTAATGCAACATAAACTATATCCATATTAAAGATATTGTCTTACTCTATATCTTGTTTGAAAATATATCCATATATCTTAAAAACTCGATATATTTCCCAGCCCTAACTCAACCCAGCTCCAGTAATGTTGTGAATGAAGTTATAAGTCTGGATTTATTGATGTTTATGTCAGTCTCAGTACATTACCTTTAAGGTGATACGTTGACACAATGACACGATCCCTCATTTATTGTATTGTGTACGATGTGCCAATATACCTACAGTTTTCTCCATGCTGTTTTATTCATATATAAAGAAAATACACAATAACACAAAAAATAACTGTACGATAGTAACGGGAGTCGATGTCACTTGTAACTATTGTTACTTTGTCCTAAATGTTTGTGCTAATCTGTTCACCCACAAAACATTCTCCATGTGCTTTACTTTCATAATCATAATCAGTTCTTAGTCCTGACCCAAGGTCAAAGAAGATTGGGGTTGTGCTTTGTCAGTGACTCGCTTTGTGCATTTAACATTTTTTTTACCATAAGTCGAAGATTCCAGATGACCAACTTTTTAATTCTATATAATTTGACTTTATACAGGTTATCCTGCTGAGCGAAAGTCCTCCTTACAAGAAGTAGAAACCACCCCTTTGTTATGTTATACACCATTTTATGGAGCCATTAAAAGTGATTCATTGATTTTTACGACCTCTCTGTGCGCTCACACATGCAGCAGCCAGTGGGAAGCTCACAAAGAGCTGTCATCAAGTTAGAGTGTGTGCGTCTGTTTGTACACACTGTCGTACGGGCGGCATGACTGTGTTAATGCAGGGCAGAAAGGTGCTGTGTGCGTGCGTGCGTGCGTGCGTGCGTGCGTGCGTGCGTGCGTGCGTGCGTGCGTGCGTGCGTGAGTGCGTGCGTGAGTGCGTGTGTGTGTCAGGGAGTAATTGAGATGAATTGGTTTTAATGGGTCTTTATGGGATGTTTGGAGTTATTTCTGTCTGAGGTCTCCTCTGGCATCCTGGCTGCTCCAGAGGATGGCTTGGCTCTCTGCCCAGCGCTAAGGCTGTTCTACACTTTCTACTCTCTCTCTCTTACTCTCTTACTCTCTCTCTCTCTCTCTCTCTCTCTCTCTCTCTCTCTCTCTCTCTCTCTCTCTCTCTCTCTCTCTCTCTCTCTTTCTCTCTCTCTCTCTCTCTCTTACTCTCGCTATGTCTCTTACTCTCTCTGTCTCTCTCTCTTACTTGATTGTATGGCACAGAACGAGTGAGCGGGTGTTTGTGTTTCCTCTCACCCTGCCCCCCCCCCCCCCCCCCCCCCCCCCCCCCCCCAGCGCTGGGATTTTACAAGGCCTCCAGTTCACCGAGCACTCACCCCTCTCCGCTAATCGCAGAGTACCACTTTAAAAGCCCCAGCGAGTAGTTGAGCCTCGTCTCGACTCTCATTTGTCATGGAGATCACATGGTGGTGCGTGAGTTAGGACCCTGTGGTTGCCGCACAATTAAAGGGTCAACAGAAGGGAGCACAGCCAGCGGATCCAGTGGCAAGGACGACGTCTCGGTGGCGGCACAGAACTAAACTTTCTCTTCCTGTCGCATTATGATGGATGTCTGAGGGAAGAGGAGGCATTATATATTTGGGAGGCGTGGAGAGGCATGAGAGATTTAGTTTTTTATCATTTATCAACTTTTATCAACTATTTTAAAATAATTCTCAATAAATTTAGCCGGCAAATCTTGTGGAAAGATTTGTGTTTGGATAACCTTGAAGTCATATTATGTGATTCTGCACCAGATGCACCAGGTATCCACTGTTGTATACAATGTCTATTTAGAAAGAGTTAGAAATTAAACTAATTAATTTAGTTTTTAATACATTTGCTGTTGGAGACTTTGATTCCAAAATACCCCAAGAGCAGTCAAGGTCAATGTATGAAAGGCAGTTTGTGCGTGCGTGCGTGCGTGCGTGCGTGTCTGTCTTGAGTTTATATGCCATGGGAGAGTGACAGCCCTGACCTTAGTCTCTGAGGCCATGCCAGGTCATTGGCCGCTCGCCACTGAAGTGGTGAGGCCGCATAGCGGGGACTGAAGGACTGAAAGCGCAGGCTTCGTAAAAGCAGAGAAGGATAAATTGATGATTTATGGAATGGATGGAGAGAGAAGCGATGAGAAAAAGTAAGGTACAAACCACAAGATGGTGTAACGATGGAGTCAGGAAGGAAGGAATCCTGATGGAGGGGAAAAAAAGATTAAAGTTTGAAGGAATGGGACGAATGCAGGTGGACGAGCTCCATGCTGCTCATTAGGTTTGGGTGTGTATGGGAATGGCAGTAATCATGACATTTCTCTTGCAGCCAGTGGAACGACTCCGGCATCTAATGACAGCCCTGCAGCACAATGAGTAGTAAAGCTACAGCCACTAGAGCTGTTGCCCAGCCCAACTACCACCAGCAGCCACCAACCAGGAGCCTTGTTTTCACTCTGAGCCAGAGCTCGGGCAGCGTTTTAATGCAGAAGCAAACTGATTTGATAAATACAGATCAGTATTCCACCATGTAGGAAAATAGTGCAATCAAATGCTCATGTGCATTCTAGCAAACTTAGTGTCCGTTTTTTCTGAGTTGCAAGTTGGTTTTCTAACATAATATATATCTAGAAGTGTGCTGCAGCTCAGAGCAATTACAACCCTATCTTCTCAGATTTACATTGGCAGGTGTCCACCCTCCACTGGAATGAAACTGGTGGCGTTGAGGTGATGCCACAGTGTCCTAGCTGGCACTTAAATGGAGTACAGCCCTGGGGTGTATTCTTGTTTTGTCATATAATTATTGTCTGGGAAAATTTAGGCAGTAAATGAGAAGTTGACTAATTTATAGCCTGACTTTCTTGGAGAGTCTTTTCTCAGATGCTTAACTGTTTGGAAACTTTCAAAAGTGATGCTTGACTTTAAACAAATATCCACTAATAGTATGTAGTACAACATCAAATGAATCTGCGAATAAAAGTGTGACAATATTTAACTAAGATGAAATATTTAAATAGTAGATATTATGACGATACTAAACAGTTCCCTTTTCCCTGGCTTTTCACTATACATCAACCAACCATATTCTCCATTTTCTCACTCATATCATCAGTAAATCATTAACCATCTTAACCACCAAAGATGTTGTTTGAAGGTTTATACCCTGGTTCCGCCTTGGTAGCAGCACAACATCTATTTAAAACTTGAGACACATTCAGAGCTTGTTTAGCCTCAAAGTCCACACTATCCTTAACTTCCACTGATGTCTCTTTTTGCAATGTCAACTCTGTTCCTCTGTCGCTTTCCTCCTTAAAGTTGGTGTTGTGTCTGCTGTTTGCTCCAGACAACCTCCTCTCATAGCTCTTCTTTTGATAAGAGGAGGAGGTTTTAATCACAGCCACTTAGTAATAAACTCATCAGGGATGACCCGGTGTGAGAAAGACGGGCCTGCAGGTGGATGTCTTTGTATTTCTTTAAGTCAAGTCAAGTCAAGTCAACTTTATTTATATAGCACATTTATAACAGCCGAGGCGGACCAAAGTGCTGTACAGTAAATTAGGCAAAATACATTACATCCAAAACATCATAAAGACACGTAAAAACAAAAATTAAGAGTAAATTAAAACACAAAACAATAGTAAAAGTTCTAGTAGACACTGCTGCTGGGGTAAAACACTCAACTAGAGGTATAAGCCAAGGAAAAGAAATGGGTTTTTAAAAATTACTTGAACTGTTCAGTTTTGGCAGCAGATCTTATATTATGGTAATCTATTCCAAAGTGTCGGAGCTGCAACAGAAAAGGCTTGATCGCCCCTAGTTTTGAGCCTTGTTTTGGGCACATCCAGGAGCAGCTGGTTGGAGGACCTTAGTGCTCTGGATGGAGCATGAACATGTAGTAGTTCACTTAAGTAATGAGGTGTTGAGCCATTTAATGATTTAAAAGCCAGAAGTAAAATTTTAAAATCAATCCTGTAGCGAACAGGAAGCCAGTGGAGAGAATGGAGCACAGGGGTTATGTGGTCCCTCTTTTTTGTGCCTGTTAGGAGGCGAGCAGCCACATTTTGGACAAGCTGCAGGCGTTGGATGTATGACTGGTCCAAGCCCACATATAGTGAGTTGCAGTAGTCCAGGCGAGAAAACTAGTAAAAACTAGATCTCACAACAGTGGATATCTGTTTGCCAAATTTAAAAACATGATCAAAGTGCACACCAAGACTCTTTTCAGATTTTTTCATATTAACAGCAAGAGGACCAAACGTTTCTACAGCACCAGGTTATCCAAACACAGTGGCCTCTGTCTTACTGGGATTGAGTTTGAGGAAGTTTAGGGTCATCCAGATTTCAATGTCTTTAAGGCAGTCGAGTAAGGGTTGCGGTGAACCCTTGCATTTCAAAGGCATGTAGACCTGTACATCGTCAGCAAAAAAGTGAAAAGATATATTGTATTTTGCAAAAATTGATTCCAGTGGTAGTAGCATATATAATGAGAACAGGATTGGGCCTAACACAGACCCTTGTGGGACACCACACGTAAGTGGGGCTGTCTCTGACGAATAGTCCCCTAGGTGGACAGAGAAGGTCCTATCTGACAGGTATGACTGAAACCACTTGAATGCTGTGTTTTTTATTCCTACGCAGTTTTCTAAACGTGATAAAAGAATTGTGTGGTCTATGGTGTCAAAAGCAGCTGATAAGTCTAAAAGTACTAAAATGGCAGAATCCCCAGAGTCGACAGTTAAAGTCAGATTGTTAAAAATTCTTAAAAGAGCAGTTTCAGTGCTATGGCAGGGTTTAAGAGGTTGTGCTGAAAGATTCATGACATCTTTAACTGTTCTAAGCTTGCAAATGGCTTCTAATTTACTTTCTTCGATACATCTCACTGGTCATCTCCTTACAGTGTCATAGATTGACTGTCCTCCACTGCTGTCCTTAAAGGAACCGCTTTGCCTCCACTCCATGTCCTAATTGTACCAATTTTAAAGGTAGTTGTCACTGGCAACTAAGACTGACTGGATGACTTTAGAGAAAACGGTCAAACCACGCATGAGAGTGAACAGTTCTGTCTCCTGAAAACCAATCCAGCAGCCGGAAGCTGTTGGGTTGGAGAGTACAGCCACAATTGCTATGTAGACTTCTGAGCGCTGTCACAGTCAGAGATGTAAAAACGACTCTGTGCGGGCACTTTTCTTTTTCTTTTTTTTTTTTTTTACTGCGTCATTGCACCTCGGATGGTGGATGAGTTGAAAAATCTGTCATTTGATGGTCTTAGTATGCAGATATGTGGGTTACAATCTGACAATAGAAACTCGTTTCCACCGAGCGGTCCGGTATGGATCAGTACAGTTTGGTACGGTTTGGTTCGGTAAAGCCTGAACCTGTTTGCGTTAAAACTGCCAGCTGTAGTTACCGTACTCTTTTTTGGTAGGCGGCGTGTAAGCCGGATGCCGATAGCCGCGTCAGCTACATAATAGCGTGACATCATAGCAGCGTGACACAGTATACCCTGCTAATAAATTCGACGAAGAAGAAGAACGCGACACAGTAAACAAAGAGCAACAATGGAGGACATCCAGCAGGTCCTGGTCTTTCTCATCGGCTTGTGGTTATTTGTTACAAAACACAATGAAGCTTTGTTTCAGACGAGGAAAAATACAGCCGTCCGCTGTCGCACAGGAAGTGACGATCCTTTCGACCAATCAACGGACTGCAGTATTTAGCTCCACCTTTTAGGGTCGAATCAGTAGACTTGGCACCCCAACAAAAGGGGAGCAAAAAGTAGGACGGTACGGGACGGTAATTTGGGACCTTTCCCGACTTTTGATAGTGGAAACGCCACAGAATGCGCGACTTACCGAACTGAACTGCTCGGTGAAAATGGGGCTTAATATACTTACGTTGAAGCCAATGGAGTAATGGATATCCAACTGACCTTTAACCTTTTGCTCCAGTCGAATAAAAATACCAGCTCCTGCAGCAACATGTCCGATGAGTCCTTGGTGTGTGCAAGTGTATGAATGGGGTTAGTTACTTCTGATGGTCTCTTTACATAGCAGCCTCTGCTATCAGTGTGTGAAGAGGTAGGTGTGACTGTGAAAGAACTGAATAGTCAAAAGACTAGAAAAGCACTTTACAAGCTTGAGTCCATTAATATTGAAAAAATATAACGGGGAAAAAAAACGTCTCTATGTACATCAATTCAATGCTGCGTCCTACTTGCATCACAGACTGGATCCAGCCCTCTGACAGTAACTCTGACACACACACACACACAGATGTAAAGACGACATGTGGAAAGAAAATGGGAGCAGCACTTTTCTTCTTCATAAACTTTATAAATAAACTTTGTTTCTACTTCAGTGTTGCTTGTATGTCCTCATCCCTTTCTAATGATCTTCAAAGTTATGTTTAGTTTGCATGACCAGCCAAGTGATAGTCACTTCTGATTACACAAAAAGCTCACCGTCTTGGGCTGCCAGTCACTCACTAAACCTCACGGGCTTGCAGGTGTAGCTGCTGAAAGTCAACAATCAGTTGCACATCCGTATATGTGGCCACAGTGTTAACAGGCCGATACCTGATAGGGGACTTTATGGATTTAAAATCTGCCTCGAGCGTCATGAAAGTGTATCTGTAACGGCAGCAGCTTCACTTCTACATTTCCCATGCAGGGGGAAACACAGACTATGCATGCACAGTGGTCTGTTCTGTTTCCACTAAAGGTGATATCAGACAGACTTGTATTGTAGATAACGTGTTCAAACGAGGAAACTGGCGGTTTTTTGTTTGCATCAAACAACCAAAAAATGGCAGCATGACGTGCTTCAGGTCACATTATTGATATTGCATGTCCTGCGTTAAGGCTATTGCAATGTGCGCATCGCAATTGCGACTTTTATGATATATCGATCAGCCCTGATTTGGAGTTCTTTTGTTTGACTTGATCACGACGACACTTTTCCCTAGTACAGCTTCACAACGCCACTAGCATGGCTGGAGACTCATCAGCCACTTTTGAACTCTTGCATGAAGCATTTATTCTATACAAGGCATTGTATATACTCTGTAGTCAGTTTTCGGTGTTGCCTCAGTTATCTTCTCTCACAGAGGCAAACCTTTACATCAAGAATACTCATATATCAAATATTATTGAAGCAAATTGTATCCTAATCAGACAAATGTCAAATGTTGTTTGAGACTATAAACTACTTTAAACAATTCATACTTTGTTTGAACTAGACATACAATTTCTGTCTAGCATGGTGCAGATTTGGCTCAGTTGGTAGGACTAGCGCCCCCTGTGCAGAGGCTACAGCCCTTGCAGCTTTATCTTGATCCTGACACCATTTGGTGGATGCTGCTCTCTCTCTCACCACATTTCCTGTCTGTTTTTTTTCAGCTGTCTTATCAAATGAAGGGCGGGGGCCAGAAACATCATCTTTAAAAATAATAATAATTCTGTCTAGCAAGTGCAGCATTGTCAGGGGATGTATTAAACATGCAGGAACCCTACTAAGTTCAAACAATATGTTCAAAGTAGTGGTGCAGTGAGAAAATGTCATGGTTTAACAAAACATTTATATACTTTGTCATTCCCCTTTTCCACAAATGGACTGCATAACCTACTTTACCAGTGCATGAGGTGCCACTTTGCTGTCCCAAACATCACAGCATTTTGACATCTTTTAAGCACTTTGTCAGTTTATGCACTGGTATGTAGCTATTCTTCTGGAATAGCTTTCTAAACCAGTTAATAGCAGCCAGTGACCGTCACTTATGTTTACTCTACAGGGTTTTGGGACAAGTCTATTAAATGGGTCAGAATTCTTCCCATGGCCTCAGAGTCTGAAATTCTATCCCAGGATATTGTAAGACAGTGGCAGGATTCTTTTGTGTCAAAAGTATCTGAGTAATGCATTCCTGACGCAGCGAGTGCTATGACGAGTGTCCCCTCTGGGAACTGAGCAGCAGGGATATTAGGGTGATGCTAGTGTCACAATGTTCATTCAAAGTTATGTTCACACATTCATAGTTTGTAGAGCATGTGTGTAAGATGAGGAATGGGTTCAGAATCAGGGCGGGGCAGAAGATTGGACAGCACCACACCTGTATGAGTCATCACGCTAAGGCGAACCTCACAGCAACATGTCATATCAAGACATCGCCCTCCTCTCAACCCCTCATTTGATTCGTCCTAACTGTGCAGATTGCCAACTGTTGTTATTGTCCTCCAGTGTTGCTATTATCTCCCACATTCCTGAACAAAGTGTCATATAACCAGTGATTTTTTTCACTCTGAACTCATTCCCCTCAACAGGATTAGCATTGCTTGATATGTATCCTCTGTGAAGTAAAATGAGCATTGAATTTAGATTTTCTATATCAAGGTTAGATTCATTAATCTTGCATCTCAGCTGCTAGATAGCTCAAAATATTAAAGTGTGCCCCACCAGGAAGATGCATTTTGGTAGATCTTCAGTTGAGCCGTAAGCTGTATGGTTTGGTACAGTACAGTTCGATATGGTTAAGTATGGTAAACTCTGATCTTGCTTGCGTTCCACAGCCAATTGTATCCTTACTTGGTAAGCGCGGGGAGGCCGGATGTCAGCTACATAGCGACACGGTGTAGCCTGCCAAAAAAATTAAATGAAGACTAACTTGACACAGTAAATAAAGAAGAAGAGGTCTGCACCTCCCAGGTCATCCATGGGACATTTCTACATACTGATATTGGCCAAAAAAAAAGAAAAAAAAAAAGCGTTGAAATTAGTCTCATCCATTAGATAATCAAACATGGTGCATTTTGTTTTTGTCCCTTATTACCGCTGTTGCACTGGAAGTGACTATTATTTTGAACAATCAATGGACTGCAGTGTGTCCAGCTCAAGCGTTTAGGGTCCTATCAATAAGCTTGACACCCAACAGAAGGGTAGCAACGAAGTAGGACGGTATGAACTGGTTATTTTGGTACTATTCCCAAGTTTTGACTGCTGAAACGCCAATAAAAGTGTACTGTACTGCACTGCTGAGTGGAAGGAGAGCTTTCGTGTCCAGGAGTGACATTGCAGATTCAGTTAGCTCCCAATATTAGTGTGTGATAGTGGTACAGTTTGCCACAGTTATTTAGTACTTCACAGCCAAACCCAGGACATCGAAATGTAAACATTAGCCTGTTTGGCATCACCGTGGAGCCTTAGAATGTCCCTTTGTTTGATACTGTGTGGCCCTGTTTGAAGGGAAAATGGCTGACATGATTTACTGTGCCATGGGGACATATCAATCTTAATTTTAGCTGAATTATGGTTTAATGATGGTGGCTGTTCGACTTGGTTTGTTATTTTGAGGTAGAGGTATCTAATATTTACCCCCAGGTAGTTAAATTAAGACTTTATAGTTCAGTGCTGATGTTTGAGTGGAAAATTAACACATCAGGATTCCACTTTTAGAAGAAAAACAGAAATGCAACAACTTTGTAGTGAAAAGGAGGGCTTTGCTGAAGTTGCAAAGAACAGACATAGCTTTGGTCTGGACCTGTGGCCAGTGGATGAGATTATAGTATAGTATCGGTTTAGTGCTGTGGTAGATAACGGGTGGAGCAGAGGCATCCTTCTGCAGTAATGTCAGGTTACAGAAAACCCAAATGCAAATGCCTCTGGAGTCACAGACCTCTAATGTCCATGATTGTCCCATTGGCCCTGTGTACCAGTCTAAATCAGCCCTCTACAGCTCATACAATTGTGTCATATCCATTTTATACAGGGACACAGCTACACACACATGCAGCCAGAGAATAGTATCAGACATAGAAAACCACAGCAGGCAGTTTTTAAACCAAACTTCTTTGGTAACACCCATCTCCTGGCACAGCCTAAACATGACACCTCCAGCTGTTACAGCCTTAGCTCTGCACGCCTTTATGTCCAAGCAAAAGTCACTGCTTGGTAGCTTTCTTCAGCCACAGCATTTTGCTTCTTGGTGGAATCTTTTATACCTTTCCCATTAATATTTCCATAATTATGAAATCTGATGTGCATGAATTGGCCAACAAGTTTTAAGATAAGATAAAACTTGATTACTCCAGTTGGAAATTCTGGTGCCAGGTTGCTCCAACATCACATTGCAAATAAATAGCATCCAGTAAATATCTGATATTGTTGATAACTGCAACCATGTCAATAAGGATCATTGCTTGCTTGAAATCATTCTAAAGAGGATCAATAAAGCCCTTTTTAATAATAATGTGTTTTTTCTTCTATTTTTACAGTCTGTAGTGAAAACTGGACGTCTGCTCATCAGTCATGAGGCACCAATAACCGGAGGCTTTGCTGCTGAAATCAGCTCTTCAGTACAAGTAAGTGTGTGCTTTCAGTGTAAAGGAACATACTCTATTTAATTACCTTTTATGGGGATCTGTAGCTCTCAGGGGCAGAAGGAGATCTTCAAAGGTATTGGACCTAATAGGTTGCAATGGCTTTCTCAATAAAAGACCAACTTGGTATTAAAGTTAGAAGTGCCTTTCACTGAATGCCCCAGAGCAGTGAGTTTAAAACCAGAGGCATGCCTCCATATGAGGATGCAGAAGAGTTCAAGGGAGATGTGTGGTAAAGGTGAAGCATAAGATGAAATGTAAAATTCCAGTGTTAGAGAAATTAAGTAACTCTATTTGCTGGTAAGAAATAGGGAGAGAAGCTGTAGCCCCTAACCTCTTTACTGACTCCATGTAAACAATACACTTCCTCTTCACATCCCCCAAACATCACCGGAGCTTTTTCTATCTGCTCCAACTTGGAATCTGATATTCCTCCAATCTGCACTGGAGGTAAGACTAAGAATAAGATTAGCAGTTACAAAAAACATGAATGAAAACTGTTTTTCTTGTGCCTTGCAGCCACCTTGATCTTAAATGGGCACCATGGTTTCATAGTTTGGATTGAGGACACTCACTTTGGGGTCCCTAGATGAGCAAGAGACCAATGATAAATTATTTATTATAGATTTTCTAAAGTTGGGGATCTAAAAAGTACAACTTATTAATTTTTATAATGTAAACAATACAAACACATTTTTGTTGAATCTGGGTCTGTTTTTTAAATTATTTTTGAATTGAGATCACCGACAACACCTGATGTATCGTTGACTAAAGCACAATAATTTATTATTTCCAATATTTACATATCTTATAGACTCCAGTGCTATTTGTATCAAAAGCTCCACTGATTGTTTCAGCGTGACTTCGAAGTAAACAGTATCTACCATGGTGCAAATGTCCAAAATAACAACAAGCATAGGCCTTAAAACAGTGCCCAAAGCTGACAGTGAAAACTACAGAAAAAAGAGGTTAGTGAAAGATCCCAGCAGGCAGCAGCTTCAGAGTGTTTAGTAAGTTCATGTTACTCATCTGAGATTGTTGATACGTTAGCTCTAACCTCCTATATATGCTTCATGAAATATTGCTTCCTGCTGGCAATTCAAAAGACCTCAACAATGAAAACAAGACATACAAGAGACAACTCATGATGAAATCTTAACTAGGTGGGACATGGGTAAATGAAAAGTCATCCCCCTCACATCACCCTTATTACATCAATGTTTGCATGGTGATATGATAATTCTAGGTATGTTGAGTGTTTTCTCACTGCTGGGCTCTAAACAGTGAGCATTACTCAGCAAAACAAATCTTCCCTTTGTACCACCCTCCTCAAAATGTGCAGGTATTATGATTATAAACGAAACAGTGTCCACCCTATGCTGTGTTTTTGTTAATCTGCATGAACTGTTCAGCTAAAGCAGTGAAATCAATGGATCCTCTCCTTATTTCCTTTCAGTAAGCTGTTCTCCTGACTGCTCTCCCCCTGACAGTCAGAGCTTGTATGGCTGATGAGTCATCCCCTTAATTTTCATGTTTCCATGTTCTCACATTGTGTACGGGTGATGTAAGTTGTTGGTCTGTTCACTGATTGCATTGATCTACATTTTTCACAAGGCTCAGCAGTATGATTCACTCGTTGGACAGAAAACCTTAAGCTGGTTTGGTTAGTCGTTTTGTTTGTTCAAAGACTCAGATTGAACAACATGAGACAGTAACATTGTTTAATGCTGTGTTACATATTACAGATCCCCTGAAAGGGAATTCTTCTCACAGTTTATATGGATTATCAATCAGTGTTGATAGTAAATTAATTGAAGGATTAAATCCCAATGTGTGCCGCCTTCTCGTCCAAATCATCCTGTGCACCCAGATTCTGGGTTGCTGCTCTGACAAGTCATTTTCTACACAAGCACAGAAAGAGCAGAAATCCAAGCTGACAGTTGAACTCATGTAGATGGACTTGGTAAATGGACCTGGACTTGTATAGTGCTTTTCTTGACTCTTGTCTACTGAATGCACTTTTACACTACATGTCACATTCACCAATTCACACCACATTCACACACTGATGGCAGAATAAAGTGCCCATCATTATTAACTAACCCCATTCATTGAAAAATACAAAGATATCAAGCATATGGATGAACATAATGAATTTTGGATAGTGAGGAATGTAGCTGACTTGATTCAGGAAAACTGCAGACACCAAAGCCAGCAGTGGCCAAGATGAATCAAAAAAAAAAAACATTCTCTCATGAATACCGTAGGTTATTAGTCAATACTCATGGGGGGTTTGGGCTCTTTTATTATCTTAACTTCCCGCCTCAACATAAAACTGGGATTATGGTAAAATGAACTTTAGGTCGCCAGATTTCTTGATCATGTTTTTTCCCTATCAGGTCTATTATCTCTGAAGATACTGATTTCAACTACGACCTATCCACCTCAGGCATTTGCATTCAAATCTTTGTAACATAACAATGAGTAAGGTCTTTTTACCTGCTCTTTTGTAAAGTCAACAGACAAAGAGTAAGGTATTTTACCTGCTTTTTGTAAAGTGTTTCAAGATAACACTTGTTATGAGTTGACGCTATACAAATAAAAATGTATTGATTGAATTGATTGATTGAAATGAATTCATGGATTCAGTTTTCTGTTGTGTGTAAAAATACAACTGAGAGGAGTTTGGTGGGCATTTGCAGGTTTTCTTTCAGGCTTTGGTTTCAGCCCTTATAATTTCATTTAATGGCATTGGCTGTCCTGTAGCATAGTGTCGGTTGATTACTAGATAGGAGTCAGGCAGAATAACAGGTTGCTATATACAATGCTTTCATGGACCTCATGGATACAGGGAGTGAAATAGTGTATCCCCTTTCTTTCCTTAACCTGCTAACACCAACAGACAGAAACCATTAAGTACACACTTCCTCATCTCATCTTGTGAAAAGAAATGAACTGGACTGTTTTTTAATCATCACCACTGTGTTTTACAGGAGGATTTGATTGCATTGAAGTGTTAATTGTAGTTTTTAGCTGCAGTTTATCTCTTCCTAATGATATATTGAACTGAGTTATATAGCTTTATCACTCAGGGTTCTTATCCATGGGGCCCTTGGATTGCGTGGTTTTAGTTCCACTGGTAGTGCTTTCCATTATGTCTGTCTAATTCCCAACATCCAACCTATTACCCTGAGTCATGGTTCTGATTTGGGACAAAGTTCAAAGACTACTGACTCCACCCTGGCCGGTTGGTGTTGGCTTCAGATGGTTTCTGCCCTTTGAATCAGAACCAGTCTACAAGTTGCCTTTCAGGCTAGTCTGAATGAGAAGCATGAGGCCTGAGGCCCGGGGCATCAGACATTACTGTAAAAGTCATGGTAGTCCCTCCACATGTCCACCAAGGGGTCCATGAAACTCGCTTCAAAGGACAGTGTTTATACAAGAGGGCGTCTTTATAAGACTGGGGAATTGGATACAGATACCACCATGTTGGCTAAGTGTTTATATGGAGATTATTTAATGGTGCTCTACTGCTGCTCTTTCCTCTTAGTTGCTCTGTAACTTAAGACATATTTCTTAACTTGTCAACTAAACTCATCTTTGTGCAAAGTCTCTGTGAGTCTATTATTAAAGTTAAATGTCAACTTCCCTCACTAAAGTCTTTTGACTGACTGGATGTTTCATATTAAAGATGAGAAATATGAGTCTGGATTTGATGTTTGAAGAGACACCTTACCTGGCTTTACCGTTCCTGCTGAAGTAGGTCCATTTTAGGTTTTGTCTCAAAATTGATAAGATATAAATTATTCTCTCTGCATGTTTTATTGTACAATGGTAGATTTTTGGATAATGTACACTGAGCTGGTCCGGTTGAGCTCTTTTATAGGTCTAGGTATTTTCTAGATGCAGATATGTATTACTTGACCTTTTCCAAGGCAATCGAGTACAGATGCTTTACCATAGGTTTACACTTAAACCTTTCTTTAATATGTTTCTAATGCTTCCTGAATGATGTTAAGTAGTTGAAGCCATTTTTCACGTCAACTCAAGCTGCTTTTAAGGCCTGGCTGATTTACATAGGCCCTTTCCTACCCTAGTCTTACCATAACCCCCAATCTGTTGGTGTTTCTGACAAACTCTGATTTTGGTGAGCGTAGTCACAATATCATCACTGCAACTCCCACTTTGAAGTATTTTTAAATCCTGCGCCACTGCAGGATTCAAGCATTTGTTACTGCCATTTTGACATATTTTTATTCTGACATTTAAGTTTATTACATATAATGATGCACTTCTCAAAAGATAAACACTGATTTGAATGAAATCTGAGTGGTGTGGCCATTCTCTGTCCAGCTGTGGTGGCAGTCAGTCAGACTACTGTACTTTGCTCCCACTTCCAGTAAATGTATTTAGAGGAGATTACAGATGTGACCTAGACAAAAGGGCAAACTCCCTCCATACTGTCTGACTGGTTGTCTGTAGTTTGGTGAGAGCTCTTGGGTTTGGAATTTGGATGGACACAGATGATCACATTGTCAGTTTCATCAGTATGAGCTGTTAGAGTTAAAATGCAGAAATATTCACTGTTTAAAAAAAAAACCACTTGGACAATGACTTCATCACAGCAAATCCGGCTTTCAATTAATACTGTAAAAATAATTTGCAGTCAAGCCTGCATGTAAGCAAATGTGTGGAACAAGACCAAACCTCATGATTTGAATATTGTGTGGGCCTCCAACCTGCCTGTTGATTCAAAGAGGATGACATCCATAGCAAGCCTTGCTCAAGGCCCACTCTGTTCAGGTATGTTCCTGTTCAGCTTCAGCATGCCAAAGTTTCTGTTATCATTAGATGAACTTTGGCTGAGTGACAGCACATGTAACCTTTGAGAAATCTCTGCCAGCATGTATTTAAAGTATCTTTTAAACATGATTTACTCTAACTGTTTTGGTGAGCTTGTGGGTACAGAACCAGTTTTTTAATTAATATCCACTTCTGAAGATCTCGACCCAAAGAAACCGATAAGCAGAAGATAAACAGTCTTCATTCTAGGCCTTGAATAAGATAAGATCTTTACGCAATCCACAACCGCTGACTTTTTTCCCCCCTGCATGCATACTTTTTCAATGTAAAACTCGACTTTGAATGCACTGTGTGAAGCCTAAGGCTATGAACATCTGTCAGCACATGAACAGAGAAAGTATTGGAAAGATTAGGCTTTTGCCTCACCGCTTGAACAGTGGATGTTGTCAGGATTTGCCACAGCCTGTTTCATTGGATCACTCAGAGGTCGTTTCTCAGTCTCACAAAGAAGGCAGAAACAGAGCAGTGAAGTGGAAAATGATGTTTGTAAATCTTGTTGTCTTAGTTCAGCGTACATTCATTTGATCTAATCACTATTCATTAGCTGGGTGGAGCAGACTGCAAATCCCACAGTGCAGAAGTCTAGCTTCTAACAGTACAAGCAGCACCGACCCCTGTACAAAAGAGTAAGTGGAGCTCGTCCCTGTTCTTTGTTTTTCATTCTCATGGCAGTAAATTTAGAGACACCTAACTTGCCCCTCTTTCATGGTTTTTGTTCAGACAAATCCAAATCTGATGATTGATATGAGCCACATTTTATTAGGTTAATCATTGGCAAAAAAGGACACTGTTTAGTTTGTATCATCCTGTCAACTAAAGCTGCTGCTCCACTGAAGGGATATTCATCAAGGACAAGGAACGTTTAAAAAAATTCTTTGTATTTCCATCTGTCTTTTACCCCATTAATGATCCTTTGCAGGAAATGTGTACGTGTAACTTTTTGTGTTACACATTTCTGCATGTTTGTTTTATTGGTCATTTGGGCAGCTCAGTGGTAGAGTTGGTCATCCCTCAACTGGGAGATTGGGGGTTTGATCCCCAGCTAATGCAACCACATGTACAGTACAAGACACAACCAGCCCCTTCAGCCATCTAACATTCTAATATATTAATAAGTCTTCATCTCAGAAAGAAATCCATATTTTTTATGCTCACAACATGGCTCTGGAGGCATCAGCATCTATTGATCTGTCAGTTAACCATTGATCCAGATGAATCATCTCAAAGCTATTGGACAGTTTTACATCATTATATATTTTATTTATCCACCTCTGCCTTGTATGTTGTATAAGGATAGCTAATGACTTTCCCATGATCCACAGTTTAATGTTTTAGCTCATTTGCGAATGGTAACCTGCCAACACTGTCATTGTGAGCATGTTATAATGCTAATGTAAGACCAGAGCATGAAAGCATTCGGATCAGAGTGTTACTGTGCCTAGAAACAGCCTTGACAGGATTTTAAATAGTATTCCATCCTCTCGTTAAAACTGCGTCATTCTAGACTCAGCTTCCCTCCCTGCAAAATTTTGAGTTTTTAAACCAAGACCGGTCAGCAGGAAAACTCTTACTAACAGTTCTTCAAGCAGACAGTGCATCAAAAGCTGCTTTCATCTCCTGATAATTTAAAAAGAAAATGACTAGTGTGAAACACAACACACAAGTCTTAAAGTCTTCAAAAATGGCTCCACTGAAGATAGTTGGCGGATTGGTACTTGGGGATAACATGGAGGGGACTGTGAAAACAGGTGACAATCTGTTCTGTGTCTTTGCCAATGACACACTGCGCTTCCTCAAACACACAAACAGGATGCTGTGACACTTCCTCCAAGTGGAGTAGTATGCTTTTGTTTGGATTGCTTGAGTTGCTTGCAGGTCGGTTTAGACTGAAAGAGGGTACTTCAGGTCTCTTCCTGCAAATCTGCGTGCCTGGTCCCAGTAACTCATCAGGGGGTTTGTCCCATTTGGAGTGTTTTGACCAACTTCATTCTGTTTTGTCTCCATGGGAAGAGGTCAAGAGCCAAAATAGAGACACGAGTCATGGTTTGTTTTGCACTCTGGCCAAATTGCCTGCACTTGCCTGCTCTGAGGAGCCTGAATGAATGGTTTAAGCTTGTATCATATAAATCTAATACAGCAATTAGAATCAAATTTAGACATCAAGTGGTTTGACAACATTCAACATATCCATTTGACTTGTTTTTCAAATCAATGCCATATATTCTGTCTTGGGATATGCCTCAGCATCGAAAAGAGATAAATGAAACCTATGTTTTGACTGAACACTGTGGTTTCATCCAACAGCTGTTATGAAGCCTTTATGAATATTTCTGTCAGGTTTAACTGAAAGAATCAGGCACTTGAGGTTAAGAGCTGTTGCAGCCTGAACATGTTAAATTGTTTCTCTTGTCTTATTGAATGATGTTTAAGGACTGACAGTATTCAGCCCATAGTGAGAAGTTTTTTTCTCTTGCAGGAGGAGTGTTTCCTTAACCTGGAGGCTCCCATCAGTAGGGTCTGTGGTTACGACACCCCTTTCCCCCACATCTTTGAGCCTTTCTACATCCCGGACAAGTGGAAGTGCTTTGACGCGATCAAGAGGATGATGAAGTACTGAATTCCTTCAGGTGGGAAAGATCTGAAAGCTCTCTTTAAGTACATTTGTTCAAGAGAGATTATGTCATTTTCAAACACTTATTGTATATTAAGACCTGTCAACAATTGCCCTATAATCTGCTCTATGTTTTCCTGTAACGTTTATTTGAAGTCAAGGAAACCATGACGTGCCATCAGAAATTATTACCCATACATCCTTGGAGAGACGGTGTAATTGCATTCAGTGTTTTATTTCCCCACACAATGTTTAACTTATCTTGTTCTAGACATATCGTTTATGATCATCCAGACATTGCACATTCCAGGGACCCATTCAGATGTTGTATTATGTATATCTGATCTGTATTCCTACTATCCAAGTGAGACTGTGTTTTATTTGCTAGCTAACATGTTAACAGCTTAACTTCTAAAAAGAAGAAAATACACATTTGGTCATAAAGCTAAAAACTGAGTTTGAAGAAATAAATTGTAAAAAAGTTCAAACTACACAGAAAACTCTGTTTTGGTTTCTGTATGACTTGAATTGATGAACATACATTCCAAACATTTGACACTTGATTTAGAGGAGGATGTTTAGGCTTTGGTTCATTTGACATGCGTTACTGACCCCAGAGTAACATTTTTTATAGAACCTGTTTTAGTAACGGTGCTGTCATATTTTTCAAAATGAACAACAACCTAATGAAAATAATACATCAGCAACAATATACACAGGGCGTAAAGTTTTCCAGAACTGTGCCGGCGTGAGGCTGTTGGGAAAAATACAAATAAAACATTTTTACGCATGGGAATTTGTTGTACATGCAGTTTATGAAGTTTGAGGGAATGGAGTTCACTTATCAATGATATGCCAATCACGCAGCTCTCGGTCTCAACATAACCAACAGTACTAGCCAATCAGAAACAGAGTTTTTTTTTTTTTTTTTGCAACATAGGAAGCATGTGATCTAGCGATGTCGTGTTAGCATGTAATGCTAGGCGGGCTGTCCACGTATAGTTTCTGCCAGTTCTCAACATTTAAGACCCATTGAACCCATTAAAAGTCATTAAAACACCATTAACAATCACAGAGAATTAAATGTTAAAATATGACATTAAACGTACAATATGAAGAATTTAATTACAATATTTACGTTACAATATTGAAATTAATTAAAATTGGACTTATTTATATATTTCTTTGTTGAGTATTTACATTACCTCAAATATTTCCAACAGTTATCAGAGAAATAAGTCAATTTTGTAACGGGAGAGAGAGAGAGTAGCAGAGAGAACTCCCATGATTCCCCGCCAACCTCAATTGTAACATGCCACAGGCAGTGGACAGGCTTGTGTTCTTCACTAAAAACTTGTAAAAACACTTTGAAAGACATTATTTACAAGCACCTAATGTTTGATTAATACATAGGCTATTGTGCATGCCATGCAAATACAATATTTCATTTTGTTTACAAGAGGCACATTTTATTAAAAGAAAAGTTTGGTAAAGTATTGTTGAAATGAAAACAAATGGTATTTGATAAATTTCTTGTTCTGTGTTTCGTAGGTCGTTTGAGAAAAAAATTGATTAAAATCGTAAATTAGGTGTGGTTTAAAAAAAATTGGTGATTTTATTTTTAGGCCATATCGCCCAGCCCTAGTCTGCTCTGTGCCTTTCAGGGTTCGAGGGCTCTGGAGTCCTCCACTGCTGAGTCTCATAGCCCTGACGGACACAGATTCACTTACTGAATCAGGTTTGGTTTGACAAACCTCTCTAGAATGTCTTCTGTAGAATTTAGACTCAGTTTGTTCTGTGTAGGGGACATCACTCAGGTGCCCTTGAAACCTCACCGAAGGGTGCTGGGTGGGGTTTCCAATTTGTAATGGAGAATTTTTTAAAACAAATTTGTAATCTAGAATTGTGTTGGCTCTTTCAATAATGACGTAGAGGTAGAATCGACAAAGTATTCAATCTAATCCAAAAACCTCCCTTTAATTCTAACTTTCTCCATGCAGCTCGACTTTTCCTCCTCATCTGCCGTCTGCTGTGGATCACCAAGTTTTACTTATTGAACCTCTCTCCTCTTCCAGGGCCAACTTCGGGTCACCGTGAACTCCAAACACTCTTCTTTTCCTCTACATTCATCCAATCAGTGGGAAGCAGCCAGGAAAAGACACTTTGTTGACCATCGTATCAGGAAGTAGCATCCAGATGAGAGCCATGTCCCTCAAAGTCTGCCCGTGAATGGACTGTTACAGAACCTCTGGATCAGAGAACCTCATTCTTTTGCAAGACAAAAACAGCGTTGATTCACTCTGTTTGGTAGAACTCTACTTATGCATTCACATAACATGATTTATTTTCTCTTTAATAGGAGTGGGGTTCTGTGGGGATTAGTAGGTTGAATTTTGCGACTGTCTGCTTCTTTGTGCTGTTACTTTGAATGTGTTCAGCTCTGCTCTAATCTTTATTTAGTTTGACACAAACTCACCCTTATTGTAATAATATAATGGATCTGTGGTTTTTATTGAAAATAAAGTAATCAGAATTGGTGAAAACACATGGTTTGGTGATTGGCTTTCCGTTGGATCTGTTAGAATTTCATGGTATCCTTTTGGCAGCTAAACATAAACAAGTTGTCCTTCATGGTTATCATGAAGTCATTTACAGAAATGTTGCCAGTCAAACATCCAGAGATCTTACTTCATGTCCACTGTGGGAAGCTTGTGCTTGAATGAGAGTTTTTCCATTTTAATAGGTAGAAAATTGTCTCTCCTCGAAAAACATTGTATTTTCGATCTCTTACAATCACACTTGTTTTGTGAGAAGAGTCATAGAAGCAATCACGACTATTGTTTGAATCCTGTGTCCTTTTCAACAGGGTTACTGTTGCCTTAATAAAACTGCAGAAGTGGCTGTTCTGGACATGCCTCCACTAGAAAAATATGAGAAAATGAAAAGGGAACTTGTCAAACATGCTAACCTCCACAGGTTTAAGTGTAATATGGTGACAGAGTTAGAGAGATTGATTATAAATGAACAGTCGTTGTATTCAAGGTGGTAAAATGAAAAGTTTTTCATCAGAATGACATCACAAGAATAACTTTCTGCCACCAACAAAATACGTCATCGCTTTCTACAAACATGAAAATGGTATATACCCAAAAATATAATTGAATCCAACCACAGTATATGTGTTCTGAACAAGTGTTTGAGAAAAGCATTAAACAATGAGCTAAGTGGCTAAAAGCTTTGTAAAGCTTGTTTTTTTTATTTACATTCAGTCATTTTATTTCATTTTATCATGAGAATCCCTTTGACCAGAATGTTTTTATCATTTTCACCACTTTTGTGCACTAAACAAGTAAACATCAATATTGTTTTCAGGTGTTAGGGTTGAACATTTTGTAATAGGTAATATAAGCTGTTGCAATATTTCACATTAAGCAGATTCAAACCAACACAAACACTAATTTGTAGTTTCACACTCCATTACACGATGTGTCAATAAGAGAGAGATTTCCTGGATAGTTTCTCACTTTCTCTGTCTAACATTTGGGGCTTTTTTAATAGCTTCTTTTTTTTTTTTTTTTTTTGTGGCTCTTTATGCTTTTATTTTAGGAATTGCGGGAAAGATGCTAATGATCAGATTCGAACCCAGGACGCCCACTTGGAGAGCTAGCTTCTGACATGGGGCGGCGCGCACTAACCATTAGGCTACCGGCGCCCATAATCAGAGGCTTTTATTTCAAAAAATTGGCTTGCTTCTTCTGGAAATAGTAATGGTGAAAGTGAACTAAGAAAATTGTAGTTAGGGGAAATTAAAAACAAAACAATGAGCTTAAAGATGCTTAGAAAAAAACAAGCTGAGGGGAATGGTTGGTTATGATTTGAACCCTTCTCATATCACACGTTGTCTTTTGATCTATTGTATATTTTGAAGGATTGATTCACATCAAATGTATCTTGCATCCAAATGTGTTTTATGTGATTGTTAAATCTGTGAATCAGAAAATCCTTGGGGGCACTGGGATTTCCATCCAGTGTTC
Organism: Labrus bergylta; assembly: GCF_963930695.1. Classification (NCBI taxonomy): domain Eukaryota; kingdom Metazoa; phylum Chordata; class Actinopteri; order Labriformes; family Labridae; genus Labrus; species Labrus bergylta. The sequence goes on along the minus strand of NC_089202.1, from coordinate 2,267,821 downwards.
AATTATTCACTGTCTGTGGAGCAGCTGCATTTCTCTTTTTATACAATCATGACTGCAACGTTTTTCCAAGCTTCAGGAGACATTCCAAGTTGACTGAATGGAATATAGCTGTACTATGTTAGAACCAATCATTGGTATTTCCAGCTGGATTTCCCCTCAAATAGCTCAAAATGTGCTCTTTGTATCCTCATGATATTGAATTAATCAGCTTATGAGCTATTTGTCACAACTAGTTAACCTCTTTAGCATTTTCCCCCTGGACTTTTATGTGGACACAAACCTTCAGGTACTGACGGAGACTTCAGTCTATAGTCTGTTTTTCTATTTGTGCCTGTTCATCTTATTTAAAGAATATGTGAAGACGTAGTACATATAACCAAACAGAACTGCTGCTTTGTTGTTCTTTTGGTCTCTTGCACTTTTTCAACCGTACAGGAACACACAAACATGTGGACACTGTTTTTTTTCTCTCTGTCATGGAATAAAAAAAGTCCTTTTTATGTTTACAAGTCATGGTATAGAACTGTATATTTGCTTCATGTGTTCATGTTATTTCCAATATGTTTGGTTGACAATCCACAAACCAGCCTGCAGCTCTTTGTGTATGTTCTTTGGAGACAGCTCAGTATTTCAGGGCCTCATTGTGTACAGCATTGCTGCCTTATGGTCATTCACTCCTCATGCAGTTTTCAGCCTGTAGGGGAAGAATAATCAGCTTGCTAATGAAACGTTTACAGTGGAGGCATAAGGCAGACCCGCTGGAGCAGATTGCCCCCACGCCTCCAGGCCTTTGCTTTTCATTTGTGTGATGAGTGCTGAACTTGAGCCATCAGTGTGGAGTTCAGGAGAAAGGAGAGAATGACTTCAAAGTGTGACAAATCAATAAACGGAGTGATCTTTTCCCCAGGGCTCTATTTGTATATTACTGCACTACAGAGAAAACATCTTCAAAGGATGGCTTGAATTTTAACCGGACATCTAAGAGTCCATAGTTTTGATTGTAATAGTCTTTTGGAAAATCAGATACAGTAACCATATGTACTTCTTTCGATGTCTTTGTGGTGTTTAAAAAAAAGAAAATATGTTTAAAAGTATACAGATCAAAATGTGAGCTATAAAATGCTTTCAATATGTCACTTTGTAAACAAATATGAAAGTGTTTGGAGAGCCTCTCTGTGCTGTAGAAGAAAACTGCACCGTTGATGTTTTTCAGGTATCTAAGTGATACACTCTGCGTCTAAATAAAACCACTTCACACAGTGTGTTGTGGCATGTCAAAATAAATGCATTTGGAATGGCTTTGATAGAAGTGCACTGCGGTGTATCACTGTAATAACGACCAGACCCCTTTCTGCAGAGCATACACAGGCTACAATGATCTGAACTTTCAAAGGGAGACATATGTTAATGTCTTCTATGCTGGAATGTACGCGTGTCTGCGTGCATAATTGTGTGTTTGACTCCTGCTCACCTTGTTTGTGTAAGAACTGTCATAATGTTTGGTCGCTTTGCAGGACGTAGGACCCAGAATCAGCGATCAAGTGAAAAAAAGAGCCTAGATTTAGTCAAAATAAATTTGAAATGATTCCACTAATCATCGAGTATCTGCTAAATCCTTGTAAAGTTTTCAATAGGATTCTCAGCGCTCTCTACCACAAACCCAGCTCGAAATGTTAAGATGAAATCCTGTCTGTCATTTTGGTCTGGGTGAAAGCAGGGCCTTAACCACGGCGGTGAGGCGCCCCCTCTTTAGGGCGGGGTGGCAAAGATGACCTCTGCTTGGTAGGAAGGCCATAATAGCATCTATGCTCTGACAGTGTATCATTACACACTATATTTACATGAAACGCAGAAACCCAGGGTGGCAGGTCACATCGTGAGGCTGCGGGGGAGCGAGGATTCTCTGGTGCATGTCAAAGTGAACAACCAGAAATTACTGATGATTATAGAACCGCTCATCCTGTAATATGGCCTGTTGTGAATTTTAATGGTTGTCGGGGCATGTTTTACAGCGTCATTACAAAAATCATTGGACTGCTACCATTGAATTCATCTCACTGCCATTTGATATTTGAATTTGTTGGATAATTATAATATACAAACCCTGGGTTAGTGTGTCCTGGCTGAAGTTGAAAATGATGATGACAAATCATTGGCATCGGATCATTTCAGCTCAGCATTAGAGAGGGGTCTTGTCCTGAAATACGTGGTCATTTTGACTGATAAGAAGACGAGGATGGCATAACAGCAAATTAGAGATAACCATATCAAAATGTCAGCTTTCTTACAGGTGGCCCGCCGTGGTCATGGCCGACAGGAGACTCTGGAGGAGAAAAGTCCTCGACCTCAAACGACATTTTGGTCGCACAAGTGTCATTAGATTAGATTAGATTAGAAAACTTTATTCATTCCCAAACTCGTTATCAAACTGGTCAATTCATACACACAACAAACATCATCGACAGTACACAACAAGTAAATAAACAACAAACACAAATGAAACCAATTGAGACATCATGTACAGCCATGAGTCAGAGCCACAACTAAAAATGTTCATTAAACATTTGCCTTTGTTCCAGACTGCTGCTGGAACAAAGGAGCTCCTGACCCGTTCAATGAACACTCAACGCTAGTCACTCATTGGAGGAGCTTCGGAGTCCATTAAAAACAGCGCGAAGAGGGGTGCTGGTGGCACAGTGGTTAGTGTGAGTGCCCCATGTATGGAGGCTATGATCCTCCAAGTGGGCGGCCCAGGTTCAAATCCCACCTGTGGCTCCTTTCATGCAATTCATTCCCTTCTCTCTCTCTCTTGCTGATTTCCAGCTCTATCCACTGTCCTATCTCTCCATTAAAGGCAGAAAAAGCCCAAAAATAAATCTTAAAAAAAAAAAAAAACAGCATGAAGAGGATTGACTTCAAAGATCAAAACAGTTTTTAGGTTGGTCCTCATTCTCTTATCCAAAGTAACCTCAAGTTACTTTGGATAAGAGTGTGGGGTAATGCCGATCACAGAGCCAGCCTATTTGATCATCTTATTGATTCTGTTCTTATCATCCACACAGAATCAATAAGCCGAGTAGTTAAAGTCTTTGTCGTTGCTCATGGCTAAATTAACCTTGCTAAATTACTCATCAGTTTGTGTGTAATAATAATGTATACTTTATTGATCCCGCGAGGGGAAATTTGTTTTTACACTCTGTCTAGTTAACATGCTACACAAACATAGGCTGAAATACACACACATGCACAAACAGGATCCTATGGACACACACTAATGGAGAGGTCTCAGAGTGAGGGGGCTGCCCACAGCGAGCGCTCCTGAGCTGGTGGGGGGGTTAGGTGCCTTGCTCAAGGGCACCTCGGCAGTGCTCAGGAAGTGGACTGGCACCTCTCTAGCTACCAGGCCAATTTCTGGACTTGGTCCGTGCTGGGATTTGAACCAGCGACCCTCTGATTCCCAACCCTGAAACCGGTTATAAAACATGTTAGTTTTTAAGACAGTTCAGAATAGGTTCATGTGTTGTAAGCGCATGTTCAGTGAATATCCCCTTGCAGTGGGCTAGCTGTTAGTAGTGAGGGTTAGCTAGTGTGAGAAAAAAAACTGATATTTCTACACAACCTAAATCATCAATTCTTTCTGCTCATCGTCCGCATAGTTTGTTTACTCTAAATTAACATTTGACCTCGAGCAATTACGAATTTTGAGAGTAGAGACTCTGGTTCATTGGCTGAATATATAAAGATGGACAACATGTCTACACCTCCACTAGTTGTACATGACCATAAGAATTTAAAATACCACTGTGAAGGTGCATCGTAAAAAACATGGACATAGTCTCAGTGACTTCACCCATTGGTTCCTGAGGGGTCTGAAGCCCAACATTGGCATGTTAAAAGTCCTCCTCAACTTAACACACGCTCAGCCTAACAGGCAAAAAGGTGGAGCTGAGGCTGTGTGTGCGCCAATAAAGAGCGCACTATTAGGCTGTAAACATGTTTAATTCTACTGTCAAAATGGGCATTTGAGAATGGATGTGTGTGTGAGTCTCTCTTAAGTGGACAGTTGATTAACTGCACTTTATTACACTTCAGCACAGGCTTCATTTTTAATCCCGCTGCCACTTTGATGGGCGTTTTTTGAAAGCCAGAGTAGGGATCAGCATGTCTGGTTTCCCAACATCTAGGTCAGATCTGAACGGGAAAACTTCATTCAGAGCTTCAGGGAACACTGAGTGAATATATGCTAATGCTAAACAGAATGTTTATTGATTCCTTATGCTGGGGAAACATGAAACTAAGCCTTTGTTCGACTAAGAAAGAGGCTTCAGAGTTCAGTAACTTGTTTTGTGGTCAATTCTTCACATTGTGTTTTATAGAAAAGATTAAGTTGGGTTACTCACACAAATCCTACCCCAGGGGGCAGGGTTAAAATCTCTCCAAACATTCAAAGCCTTTCTTTTGAAACCTGAGCCATACCTTTAATGTATTGCCGACATATTGCTCTTATGTAATGTGTTTTTAACTTGAAACACAGGCTTCAATATTTGCCTAGAAACGCAAAGGACGGATGGAGAACGCCATCTGTTTTGTTCCGTTTATCCAAAGCTTCATTACCCTATCAAACATTTACCTGCAAACAGTCAGCGCTCAGGACACACACACCCACACACACATACACTCAGAATCATTAAGCATGCACTGTACATTAGTTCATTGATGCCATCAGATTAAAGAGTCCAATGCACTGTGTATACTGTTTGGGTTTCCATGCTTTGGTCCGCTGCCTCTTCAAGACTGTTGTATAAAAACAAAACACATGTGAATCTACCTGTCTGGCTCTCAAACCATCACACCTCACACACACAAGTAAGACTGTAATTAAGGTTTCTCTCTTGCTTATAATCAGCTTTATCTGTTAAAAAAAATATTAATGCAATACTCTGTTTTAATTTGAGATGTTGGGGAAAGCAAATGGTTGCTAAGGCAGAAGAGATAAAAACACTTGTGGTCAAGCCTTACTGTCAGTTTGAGGGGGTGTTTATACTGACACATTGTGGGTCAGTCTAACCTGATGTAAGCTCTGCTAGTCTGTGTGGCCACAAAATCATTTCCAGCTCTGATTGTGGGCACTCTGCATGTTAGGTTCACACGTTTACACCCTTCATGGTAAACAGCTGTGTAAGTCTGACTGTGAAGAAAACATGATGTTTGTAAAGCTCCAGCTCACAGTTGACTCTTTTAGACTCTGTTGTAGAAGAGAACATATTTGTTAATGATGAGATTTTTTCAATTTTGATTGCAATGAAAAAAGTTTTGGTTATGGTTAAAAGCTGGGATCTTTGGGTCTGTTTGATGAGTTACCAGAAGTTGCTTTCAGGGCAGTGCTCACAAAGAAACCAAGTATGTGCTGTTTGCTTCTTGTATAAAGTATTTCTGAAGCAAAGTATCTTTTGTTGAAATGTGTTTTAAATTTCCCAGTGCTATTGCTTTTATTTGATTAAATAATGGAAACATTGACACACAAGCCTTCCAGTTCTCTTGAGTCTGAGCAGAGAAAAGTCATCAAGAAAGAGCAGAGCTGGCTAAACACTGAAGTTTCTTTGTCCTCAACATGGCAACTCACAATGGGCATCATTCACAAACAGTGCATACGCACAAATCTGTTCTTAAAGGCAGAAAACTAGGATGATTTTTAAAGTAGCATTCCCTTAGTGCTCTGTCTACACCCACCCCCTCCCCTCTGTGCTCCCTCAAAAGCCACGCCCCCTCACTTACATGCACGAGTGCCGTTGCACCTCAGATCATCGTTTGCATTGTGTAGAAACTACGTTGTCTCATGTCTCATTCAGCGGTAAGTAAACACTAAACTTTATCATAATACATGGTGACTATTTTACTACTCACAACAGCCAAGGACAAACTCGCAGTATAAACTTTGTCATTGGTGACGCGCTTGGTGTGACGTAGAGAGGGGTAGAGAACGAGCAGGGAGACAGGGAGGCGTCTGATTGGTTCATCAGATTGATACCTCGTGGCAGACATTGGTCGAAGTTTTTACAGGCTTACAGCTGCTACAGATGATGGATTTTCTTTGTTCCATTTCATGAGATCATGAATTCATAATTTCTGTCAGGACCTAAAGACCATTTCAATCAAAATCTTAAAAAGTGTTTCTGCAGAAAATGCCCAACCCTGCCTACCTTTCTGTGATTTAAAAACTTTAAAATCATTTGAATGGCCTTTGTTTGATATTACATTAGGAACATGGTACTAAAATTCAGAGCACATTCCTTCAAACCTAAAGAAACAAGTACTACTTATGTGTGGCGTTATATTCGATTCAGTATTAATCAGTTTTTCCTTCATTCCTTCAAACCTTCCCTGTTGGTTTTTTCCACATTTTTATTGGATGCATGATGTGTCAACCAGAACATATAGAGAAGAAGTTTACACAGCTTCTCCCTCGGGTGATTGATGATCTGAACTCAGTGAAATGATAGAGTGGGAGTGTCCCTTTGTGTGTGAACTTTAATGCACATGGCTGGAGTTTGGGTCTGGAGTTATAGGTTAACAAATGAATGTTGTGTCAGTGAGTAAAGTTCTGCCAGGTTTTAAGTACTTTTTTTTTCAAGTATTAAGTATACTATCATCCATGTGTGGTCATCAAGTGCTGACTATGCTCAGCAGCTGGTCGGCGGAGAGTTCAAGATAAATAGAAGAATGGATCCCAACTGGATCCCATATGCTTCATCTTCATCCAACACTTTGATGTGCATCTGTGGAAAGCTCACGCTGCAAAGGACCAATGTAAACTACTGGTATATCGCTCTACAAAGTGCTGTTTAGACTTCACTTACATCTCCATGATTTATGTTTGCAGATTAACAAGCTGCATCATTTTTGTTCTTAGAGTAGATAAGGAGAAGAAGATAAAAAGTTTCCTCTGAGAAACAAATTAATTCCTTATTGTAAAGTTAAACAGTTCAAACATGTCTAAAAGAGGAGAATGTTTGACATTAGGATTTAAACTTTCTTTGTGTTACTACTGCACTCTCTAAGTTATTTAAACAACACCAAGCACTCATCTCTACAAAAACATATTAAAAATACAAACATTTTGTTATAATTGTTGAGAAATCAGTAGCTTGCAATGTCAATTTCACTAATCCCTAACACAGCTTGATGTCAACAAAACTCTTCCCCTCAAGCTCAGAAATGTGCTGTTATGCAAATGAAAATTATGTTATCACATATTTCCATGGTTTGAACATGCCAGTCGGGGCTTGTGGCATGGCTTCCATTCTTCAGCCCTTGACGCACTCTCAATTTTCAGAAACACTTGTAGACACAGAGCACTTAATCCACTCTTGGTTCCCAGATGTGTCAGATGTGCCGTTGCGCGGCGGTGCTGAAGGATCTCAAGGAACGCTATTTTGCAGGGAGGGAAGAGCGGAGTCATCTGAGGTCAGCGAAGGGGTAATGTGTGAACAGTAAAACATTTCACCTTCCTGGAGGCTGAGTCAGAGCACTTCTCTCTGAGCAGGAGAGAGGCAGGGGAGAAAGGAGCCGGTGAAATGACGGTGAAATTGATGAAAATCGACTGCCCCGTGTCACAGCTAAGATTGCACTGGAAGACTTAACGAGTAATTACCCCTCTGGTACAACTCACAGAGAGGAGCAAGATTCTGCAGGAGAAAAACTGGAGACTTTAGTATAAATGCACATGCCTTTGCCGTCTGTGGTGCCAGGATTTATGGAGGATTTGGGGTTTCGCAGGGACATCCAAAAATAGCTGCTTTTTTTGTTACAAAGTCATCTTCATGTTATTTTCGTAACAAACTTGATTTTTGTCCTGATATAAAAAGTTTCCCTTGAAGCATTTGTTAGTTTGTCCTTTGGTTGAATCAGATTTAAGGACTTCCAGACCAATTCTAGTATGCCTCTTCAAATTTTGTCTTTATCATACTGTGCCAACTTTCTTCAGAAGCTTGTCATATGAATTTCAATCTGGAACTGGTTTGCAGGGATACCTCCAGCAGAAAGGAATTTCACACTTAGCCTCATCATTTTCTTATGTAATATCTCAAACATAGCAATATGATCTCTTTAGTTTCATTGGGTCAGAAAGAAGGGTAATCAATCATCAACCTTTATTTTGTACAGGGCCCAATTCGGAACATATATTATCTCAAGACACTTTCCAAAAAAAGCAGGTCTAGACCTTAGTCTTTATTACAGTTTTTACAAAGAGATTCCAAAAATCTACCATGAGCACAGCGCTAAGCAACATTTAGCATCTGTGCTAAGAAAGTCCTCCTTCGCCCGTCAAAGCTGCTGTTGGCGCACTCCAACATACAAAATACGCTACCTTGAGCAACAGTTATGGCTGCCACTTCAACGACTGGCGGTGTCTGCAATCAAAAATATGTGTGTGCGCTGTCATTGCAGAATACGATCTGTCCTTCACAATTATTCATCCTCAATCTCTGTAAGAAAACAAATCTGCTTTGACAATGCTATCAGTCTCCGATCAACATGCCTGAATATGGAAAACATTTTCAGTCACCTTGTTTGCTTTTCCTGATTTTCTGACAATGATGTGGCCAAAGTAACAACCCATCACCTAGGAAAGTAAATATTGCCAATGCAAGCTTTTGCACTGTGCAGTTTCTCAAACTCACCCCCTCCCTACTTTAGGCCATGTAAGTTGCTCAAATCTGCTAAAGCTGCATTAATCAATTGTTTTATATTGAATGTATTATTGACTAAGTATTATATGAAGGTGTTGCTCATAGCAACAAACCTCCAGATAATTATCATCTACATGTCTGCAGTTTCCCCCGGCTCTACAGAGGGATCTCATGTCTTTCATAATAGACTGCCCTTTTACAGTGCCGTAGTGCTCCGACCACACAGGGATTACCTCTTTGTGCATGTACACACACATTCATAAATACTATGCCAATATGCTCATCATGATCGTATGTAATATGGACACGCTCTCACACTAAAGGCACACATTTAAGAGCAGTTTGGGATCAGTGTTGTGCACAAAGACACTTCAGTATGTGGCTTGAAGAGTCAAAGAATCGAACCTGCTCTGTTACTCTTTTGGATTTAGGATCCTCAATTTCACTGTTTTGTGTCACTCACTGTCAGGATTAATTAACGCTAGCTGCAAAGAGCAAAAAGGTCAACAAGCCATTGGAACATCTAGCAGCTCACAGGTAAGATATTTCCCCCAGGAGCTGGTGGGGGAAAGAAAAGACAAAGAAGAGGAGTATGTAATGGTGAAATTCATCCGATAACCAGAAACACTAATCTGATGTTAATAAAATGCTAAGGTTGCTGAGTATTGCTTGCTCAATGTGTATGCTAATACATTTGTAAATCAAATGTAAAGTGGAGCTGGGTCACATTGTTACAGTGTGGCTGAAATATGAAACTAGCCACCTAACTGTAGCAACTGTGAGGTACCAGGAATAACTCCTTTTGTGTCGAATTTTGCTAAATTGCTTTTTTTGCATTGATTGTGTGACCTTTCTCCCCAGCTCTAAAATTACTGACAGCCACACAGTTGCATTTTCAAAGCTTGTGACCAAACTATACTGACGCATGTTATTGCTGTGTTCCCCTCCTTTCAAACAAACACACAAAAAAGTCACTCTTCCAGTTGTATTTGCATTTTTTCCATGACTTTCTGTCTAAATGTTTATAATTTTCCGTTTGGAAGGTTTGTTTTTGTTTTGGTATATTTAGCTGTTCCTCGTCCTGGGCTCAGTGCCCGCCTGACAGACGGCCTCTAATTAGCCCAGCAGAAATACATATTTAGAGCTGTGTGGCTTTGGAGACTCTCTTTATTTAAGTCACCAGGGAGAACAATGGAGGAAACAATGGGTGCCTGCAGCCGACGAGGTCTTCATGGCACTGACTCGCTGCCGATCTTTTCAATATGACATTCCAGTCAGAATTAAGATACTGTAAAACAAGCCACTTATTGTAAAAGCTGAAAAAAATAATTGTTTATTTCTTTCACTGACGGCATTGATTGTTGTGCAGCTGTATTTTACACACATTATGAATAGCTGTGGTACAATGTCTGGTAAGGATTTAGTTTAAGCAAATGTTTTTGGCATTTCCGTGCATAAAGAATAATGAATCCTAGCGGAAATGTTGAATATTGTTGCTGCTTGTAATTAACACAAGTGTTTGTTCCCCCTGACATGGCTGATTTAAGGCATAATAGTAAGAGGCATTTTGGGAACAGACTATTTTCATCTCCCTGTGGTGGTGTTGATAAGAGGAAGCTGTGTCTTAATACTGATGGCTGTTTGTGGTTTTGTGTCCTTCATGGAGGCAGGCCTGTGCAGGAAGTGTGTGTGCCGCCGCACACAATGACGCAGACATTTTTCTTGGCTCCCTGCTGAGAAACCCTTAAAAAGTCAAACTTGAATTAAACCATCAACATATTCACTTCAGTCTGTGATTCTAACTAACTAAACATGACTAAACATTAGAGGACTCCATTTCTTCTGCAACATCATTTGGGAAATTATTTCACATTCATTTATGTTTTATGAAATGTGTCTTCAGATGTGCATTAAACAAAACCAGAAAACCAGTAAATAAAAGTTTGTCATAATAACAGCGATTATGACGTCGCCGATTATGACTCATGCCCCATACAGAGAATATAGTTATGATAGAACCAAAATGGGGTTAATATTCTCACTTCCTAAACATTTCCTCTGCACTGGGATGGATTCAATCAGTGTTTGGACCATGCACCTTCCGCTCCAAGAATGAAAGGTTTTCAAAACAAATCTGTGGCATTTCCGAGATAAATAGCTGGAATATTTCTCAAAATTGAAACATTACACTTTTCAAAGTAATCTCTTATTTTTAAATAAATTCTCTGTCGCAATGTTTATCAGCTGTCACTAAACCTCTTCTTTTTTTTTCTTAGCTGCCTGAATGAATTTGTCCGCATTGACCTGCTCCCATTATGTGCTCTCATGTTCTCCGTCCCTCAGCAGACGGCGGCAGTGAGGCCCAGATGTGTAGGTGTAAACACGCCGGTAATTAGGCCAGAATTCTCTCTGATCTTCTTTTCAAAGGCTGACTGCACACACACCCTCTCTCTCACGACCCCAACACCCAGCCACTGACCAGCCATACACCCAAGACAAATATTTGGGGGAAAAGCAATGAACCCTGTGTTATTAACACACACACGCATGCACGCACGCACATGCACATGCACACGCACGCGCACACGCACGCGCACGCGCATGCACACGCACACGCACACGCACACGCACACACACACACACACACACGCACACACATATCAGTCTGTATTAGTGGTGTGAGAACCTTCAGTTGTACTGAAGACTAAATATCATTATTATTATAATGATATTTACAGTGATTAAAGAAAGTATTGAAATGCTGGCGTGTTTGCCAGAGAAGACTCCACCAAAGGGAAAGATAGACATGAAATGAAGTACAGACCTGCTATTTTAATGTTAAAGTTCCTTCAAGGGCAATCACTGAACTTACTCTGCTTCACCAGCCTGTAAGAATTACACTAACATATTGTACTATTCAAATCTTTGAAACATTTTACCTGTATACATTTTTGCATGCTTCTCTTCAACACTTGGATGATAAATAGTAAAAAAAGCATTTTAAAGAGATTAGCATTAGCATGTTAACATGCCAGTCACAGAGAGTTTTCTTCTGTACCACTCTCAGGCCAGGTTTTTTCTTTTCACTGCAGGACCAAGAAAAACAATAAATTATCATACCCTATTCTGTACTGGATCAAAGAGAAGACAGCAGTATAACATATACCGTCCCCTTTCTTAAGGGGCGGCTGTGGCTCAGTTGGTAGCATTGGACGACTCTCAACCTGAAGGTTGAGGATTCGATCCCTAGCTCCTGCAGCAACATGTCTGATGTGTCGTTGGGCAAGACACTTATCAAACCTAAGGTTAGTGTATGTATGTGTATAAATGGGATTATACTTCTGATGGTGTGTAGGTGTGACATGCGGTGTAAAAGCGCTTTGAGTAGTCAGAAGGCTAAAAAAGTGTGAAACAAGCTCAAGTTCATTTCCCATTCTTTTAGCATGTTTGTACAACCAGCTTCTCACCGCAGGGAATTACTCTCTGAATGCAAAAACAACCCGCCATAAGAACAGTTTCTTCCCCCAGGCTGTCACTCTGATGAACGCTAAACAGTCACAGAGAGTCAGAACTGTCACGGTGAAATGACTCTATATATATATATATATATATATATATATATATATATATATATATATATATATATATAGATAGATAGATAGATAGATAGATAGATAGATAGATAGATATAGATATATATATATATAGATATAGATATTATTCAGTTTAAATGATCAATATACACACACTTATTTATGTAAATACTGTAATTGACATCTTAATTGACTCACCTGTCACATAACTGCATTTTACTTATCATGTTACTTCATCATCTTTTGCACTATTCACCACTGCACTGTTTCATATTTAGTCATGTAAATATTAGTCTTTTCTTATTATGTTTATTGTTGATATTTAATGTTGGACCTGTACATAAGAGAGCACAGTTCACCAAAGTTAAATTCCTTGTGTGTGTAAACATACCTGGACAATAAATCTGATTCTGATTCTGGTTCTGATTCTGAAGGTCACTTTTTTCCTGGTTTGTTTTGAACAATAGGACACACAGACGTTTTAATGCTTGTATGTCTCTGTCAACTACTGTACCGTTTATGTTGTTGTTTTGTCATTGCTTGTTGTTTGTTTTTTTTGCTTGTGGCTTGTGGTTATGTAAATGTGTGTACCACCAACCTGCCAAGGGACTACAAATGGAAATTAGCCTATGGGTGCAATCAGGCATATTTACATGTTTATGTTCATTGATGTGCCCTGTCACTGTTTGTAAATACAGAAATACATTTTATGAAGCTTCAGGGCATTTTCTTTGAGAAAGACACCAGGGGAAGATGAGTTCAGTGCCTCTGGAGATGTTGGCCGGTTTGAGCTGATTGGTTTTATTATAGGCAATGTGAAGTATTCCAAGTTCTCTTTGCTGAAAGAATGAAAAAAAGAAGCAGATTAACATTTCTGAATGTGAATTTTAAAGACTAACCAGAATTTTTTGATTCTGTGGTTTAAGTGGTTTAATCCACTTAAATAAATTGGGCATACAGAAATAAGAGTGGTATCAAATTACCCATTAAGAAAAGGAAAGAGTAGCATCCCAAATGTCCCACGTCACACTAAAATCTGTGTATGTTGTAATGATGTATGTACAAGAGGTAACAATGGTAGTGCCCGGTTAGGACTGGAGCAATGTTGATAGGCTGAAAGATAGTACCGTATTTTCCGCACTATAAGGCGCACCGGATTATAAGGCGCACCTTCAATGAATGGCCTATTTTAGAACTGTTTTCATATATAGGGCGCACCAGATTATAAGGCGCATAGAATAGAACGTGTTTACAACTGAACAAGGCTGGGAGATATTGTGAATATATAAATATAAATACGTATAAAACTATGTTTTATACGTAGTGCATTCACAATAACTCAACGTTGTTCAAACGTTAATGTGCATATTCACAATATCTCCCAGCCTAGTTCAGTTGTAAACACGTAAAAGAAACACAGTCTGATACCGCTAATTCAAACGTTAGTGCATAACTCAACATTGTTCAGTTACGTATAACACGTAAAGCTCACGTTTTCAGTTCATTCCCCGTCCACGAATCCCTCGAATTCTTCTTCTTCAGTGTCCGAATTGAACAGTTGGGCGAGTACGGCATCCAACATGCCCGGCTCCCTCTCGTCATTATCCGAGTCAGTGTCGCTGAGCGCCGTGTACAACCAGTATGGATCAACCAATTAACCAATTGATCCATATATAAGGCGCTCCGGATTATAAGGCGCAACTGTCATTTTTTGAGAAAATTAAAGGCTTTTAAGTGCGCCTTATAGTGCGGAAAATACGGTACACTTTAATAAAGAATCATTACGGCGCTTGTCTGAGTCTGCAGCGCCGTAATGATTCTGTTTGATCTAATTAACCCGTTATGTAGATGTTGAGCTTCTACTGACTCAAGAGCTTCTCCTGACTCAAGACTTGTTCTGAAGACTTGTGTAAATCAGTGTAGTGATACATCCAATTGTTTGCATTATTATGAGTATTTGTCCTCAATATTTGTCTGCCATTGAGTTTATTTTCCATCATTTATTTGACAGTGTTAAATTTGCCCATGCAGTATTTGTGAAGCACATGGGTCAGCTCAAGCTGGAAGTCAACCTGACTGGACTTGACCTTTTTCACATTTTGTACATCATCATTTTGGTCTTTTAGGCATTAAAGTCTCCTTTAAGCTTACAGTAAATGGTTTGTCTGAAGTGGCGCCACTTTATTTTGTATTTTCCTCATTGAAATAAAAGTCCCTTCTAAATATATCTGCACATGTTCTGAGTCACAGATTAAACCCATTGACTTTTGTTTTTCTTTTGCCTCTCCAGCCGGTCCCATCCGTCTAACTTTCACTTTGTTCCTGTTATTTATTGTGTTTGTCTCTTTATCCACCAATTCACCAGGGTTACTCTCGCTGAATGCTGGTTCTCATCTCCACATATCCTGTTCACCACATGTCTTAATAAAGCTGAGCCGCCCTACATTTTTCTTTTTTTTTTTAAAGATTTATTTTTGGGCTTTTTTTGTGCCTTTAATTCAAAGAGAGGACAGTGGATAGAGTTGGAAACCAGGGAGAGAGAGTGGGGAATGACATGTGGAAGGGGGCCACAGGTGGAAGTGAACCCGGGCCTACTGCTTGAGATGAGAGTCTCAACACATGGGATGCGTGCCCTGCCACTGCGCCACCAGCGCACCACGATGCTCTACATTTTTAACCCAGTTCTTAGTCTATCTCTGTGATAAGTTTGTCTTTATACATACTCTAACTCCATTTCATTGTTTACAGGATTTTCACAAATGTGAAGGTTATTTTGATTGTAGGAGATTGCACTTAATGCTTATCAGGTGTTTTTAATGATGTATCTCTTTAAGTGAGAGAACCACTAACATTTCATCTGGACACACTTTTGACATTTTCTCTCTCCCAGCATTCACATTCAGGGACCACACACACTCAAAATATAACAGTATGTGCAGGGCCATTAATACTTACGATTTATGTTGAATTCAGCAATAATCCAAAAGTTTTCACGAAACCTGATATCCTAAAATATTTCACTCATTAAAGCAGGGAAATGAAAAACAGCTCTAGATATTCTCTAAACTCAATCATTGCCACCAGCTGAGAGGGTAATGTGAAAATATGCTTTGACATACGATATGATTTACTGTAATAGCTTTTTTCCTTGACGTTCTCATAGATTTGTGTGTGTGACTCCCATGCTGTAAAACTCTTCCAAGTTTCCCTTAATTGATTCTCACCACATTCCAGTGAGCTGGATGCCAGGCAGCCGGTCAGATTAAGTGTTCAGGTGAGATCCAGGAAATAATCAGGAACTGAAGGGAATTTTTAGCAAACATTTAGATCTGTATACTGAGCCCGCCGGCAGGAACACACTGTGTCAGATTAACTTGCTTAGTAAGTTCTGCAATTCATCCTTGAATCTTGGAAGGCTGTTTGATCTGTGAGGTCACAAATTAAAGACAGCAACAGAGGAACATTTGAAACTACAGATGGCAAATCCCTGATTTATAAACTTTCCCATCTCGGCACCAAATTGCAGAGTGATTTGATATCATCAAATTAGCATCACTGCGTTCATTGGAGATCCCTTGAGACAAATCAGTCTTCTTAGACAGGAGTACATTATGAAAATCAAACTGTTTTTTGTACCCTGATCATGTTTTAAAGAATCAACCCATAAAATCGAGGGAAAACACAGTTTGAGCAGCTATCATGACTCACTCTGTATCACTCGTTCTTATTACTCACCAGACAGGCTGAGAGACACAGCATCGCCCTCTGCTTTCACCTCCCACAGGAAGCATTTCACCCACAGATCAATTGAAGGAAGATATGAAGACGGTATTTCATGTTGCTGTTATTTAGCTGGATGTTGCGCTGTAGCCCCTGGTTGTTAATTCACAGATGTTCCGAGATGAACACCAGCCATTACTGTCACACTGTTTGTGCCCGTGGACTCTGTGGATTGCTCATCCCTGTGAAATTATTATGTGTTTACTGTTCTGAGAACTTGAATATACAGCACTATGCTGTGCTAGCATTGCAGTACTTTGTGTCCTTATGTGACCTCAGCAGAACTGGGCGATTTGGCTTCAAAAGGGCCCGGCCCTGATGTAATTACACATCTGTCGTTTCTTTATCCTCCTTTTTATCCTTAATTCCCATTTTCGCCATGTAGAATATTTACTCAGGTCAGTCATAATCACAGTGTCACTGGTGTGGATACTGACCTGCACACTTTTTACCACACCCCTGGAGTCCAGCATGTTATTTTCCTCCAAAGATGTTGTAAATATACATCTGAGTGTCTTCTATAGGTCATCAGTTTTTCCTTTTATTTTTGAATAAGTAGAAACTGCACGGCACAGTTTCATGAGAGGTTTTGGTTTCATCTTTCCTCCAATACTCAGAAATGAACCCTATCATTTCATCCCATTCCCACTTAAACTGTACCATATAAAACTTTATAGCTATCTTTCCTGTTTTGCATTGCACAATATGCAACATCCTCTGTATATTATCCTTGTGTTACAAGGCATAGAGGTCCAATCAAGAAGAAAACCATTGTTTCATCATAATAACCTGCCTTAACCTAACCCCACAGAAGCTTTTCCCACACAATAAAACGGACCTCTGACTGCTCAGCCCTCCATGTATGCAGGCAGCAGCCCAACACAGTGCTAGCAGAACCTTCATTTCTGTACCTCCCAGAGAGTTCCTTGTTCCATCCGTGTCATTCCATCTGAACCAGACTGACAGCTGCCCCTTCACTTTCTCTGTGATTTCAACCTCAGAATATGTTCGTAAATTGGGTTCCCATGTGAAGAAAAACGCCACCCATCCCATGCTGATGTACCCCCTAATTATGATTGATGTTTTTCCATGGATCCTGACCAAACCTTTGTAACAGCAGACTTTATGGATGAAGAGTATGTAGAAGGCAAGGATCATTTGAGTCTCTGCAAATGTAGTGCAAACGTATTCTACAATTCTACAATTCATTAAGCAGACACTTTTGGGGGCTACAGAAGAGTAGAGTTTGGTAGACTTAGGGCCCTGTGTGAAGGTTGGACTAAACACCTTTCATTGGTGTAGTGGACGGGAGGGAGTTTTTTTCTGTATTTTTAAGCGAGCAGTAGGGTTTAAAATTAGATGCAAGCAGTAACTTTGAGTCGTGGATATGAACAGCTGAGTGATGTGCTGTTTTGGGTAGGTTGAAGACCGGCTGTGCTGCTATGTTTTGGATCATCTGCAGAGGTTTGATTGTGCATTCAGGAAGACCCGCCAGTAAGGAGTTGCAGTAGTCAATGCGGGATACCTCAAGAACCTATTCTAGTAGCTGGGCTGCATGCTCTGACAGGTATGGTCTGATCTTACTGATGTTGTACAGGGCAAAGTGACACAACCAGGCAATCAAGCCTTAAATGTCACTTCTCATCAATCATGACACCAAGGTTCCAGGCAGACTTATGGTGCACTCACACGAGCAAAGTTGTCCTCTTACCGTGCTTAAGCACGATTGCCTCTCCTCTCCATTCCCCCAATGGCCTGCACTCACACTGCTCCTGGACTAACCAGGCCTGAGCATGGTTACCTCTTGTATATAAGGTCGTAAAACAACACATGCATGGCTTTACATAATTATGGAGTGTGCTAACTTTACAAGACCAATTGACTCGAAAATGAAACATAAAAAAAATAAAACAAACGCGCTGTTGAGTCCGCATCCGCACATCAGAGAACTACATGGAGAACAGGACAGCTACTTTATTGACTTTGTGGCTTATTTTAAGTCATTTTAGTCTGTTTGCAGAGACTGTAATGCCATGAATGCACCAAGTGAGGGGGTGTATACAGAGAAGAGAGGGGGAACCACAATATTATATGGTTATCGTAGCTCATAAAAAGTTTTTTTTTGTTTTTTTAAAGATTTATTTTTGGGCTTTTAATGCAGAGATAGGACAGTGGATAGAGTTGGAAACCAGGGAGAGAGAGTGGGGAACGACATGCGGAAAGAGGCCACGGGTAGAAGCGAACAGCCTCAATACATGGGGCGCGCGCCCTAACCATTGCGCCACCAGCGCGCCCCTTTTTGATAATTTATAATTAATAGCACATTTTTGTTTCATTTTTGTATTTTTTTAAATCTGCACTTGTAAAATGATATTTAAAAAAGAAACCTCAAGGCTACATGATGTGTTGCAGTTGTACCTTTTAGTTGCAAACAAAAGATAACTATCGGCCACATTCTGCTTCCCATCAGCCCGACAGAACCTTTTAGTGTCATTGAGCTTATTGTTGAGGTTTACAGCTTACACTTCTTTTGGGTTCCCTGGCACAGCATCAACCTTTTTTTCTGATGCAGTTGGCAATAGTTTATATAAAAAGTTAATTACACTTATTCAGCACCAAAAAACAGAAGATAGTGTAAACTTGTGTATCATAAGGATTTAAATATTTTTAAGAGTTGTTGGACACCAAACACATCTAGAAAATTGTGACTGTATACCATTTTCACACAGAAGCCATTTTCCAACTGCTCAGGTTAGGAATCTGTTGCAGGGAGCTGGTCCAATAAGCACAGGAAACATGAAGAAAACATAACAGCTAATGTTGGCATGCAACGATTACTATTCCTGTTAAATAGAATTAAAAAATATATATATTAGTATGGAATTGACTAAATACAAAAGTGAGTGGTAGATAGATAGATGGATAGATACTTTATTGATCCCGAGGGAAATTCAAAAAATGTCAGGACCTAAACTCTAATTTATAATCAGGCCTCACCTATCACAATTGATTGATCACAATATTTGGCTTAACTTGAAACACATGTTGTGTCTGCACTTTGGAAGTATTTTCATGTAATCAGTAAATCCATCCATCCATCCATCAATTTTCTTCCACTCATCTGGTAGCGATGGCAGCAGGCTAATCAAGTTGACCCAGAAGTCTCTTCCCCCAGCAATGTTTTCTAGTTTCTCTTGGGAGATCCCCAAGAGAAGCGTTCTCATTCCAGAAGTGATACTCCATCCAGCAAACTCTGGGTTTACCCCAAAGTCTCCTCCCAGTTTGACGTGCCAAGGAGATCTCTAAAGGGAGGTGACAAGGTGGCATCCTAACCAGATGCTGCAACCATCTCAACTGGCTCCTATTGATGCAAAGAAACAACGGCTCTACTCAGAGCTCCTCGCCCCATATTTCTAAGGCTGAGTCCAGCCACCCTGGAAGATACTCATTTCAGCAGCTTGTGTCCACAGACTTGTTCTTTCAATCCACCATTTTCCTCACACTTGAAGGTGTTGACCCTCATCTCAACCCCTTCACACTTCACACCCCAAAAGACAACAGAACTGCATCTGCAAAAAGCAGAGATGAAATTCCGGCAACCCTCCTCCCACCGGCTGCACCTTGAGATCATGTCTACATACATAAAGTGACAAATTAACCTAACAATCATATCTTTGGGATTCAAACCTGAAACTGTGTTGCTGTGAGGTGATCATCTTGCCCTCTAAATCCTTCGATGAAGTTAATTAACCTAAAATCTAACACACTTTAGCCCTTTTATAAACACTTTCAGATGACTGATGTGTTCTCCTCTGTTCAGTAGTCCCTTCAGAGGGCTGCCTTTAATTCATGAAATGTCACTGTGCTGTGATTCATGCCCGTAAACAGACGTCATCAGAGCTAATCTTTATTCCCATCACATGACCCATGACTCCCTGAGTGGCATCTTGTGGCAATGGCATGTTGACTGATGTCGTCAATGTTATGAATTTGTGTCGACGCGATGATGTGAGTCACAGGAGCCAAGACATTTAGCCTCCTGTGACATTGCAGTGGAGCACTCTGCATGAAGAGATAATGGGCTGACGTCAGGAGGGTTCAATTATTTATTATTCATACAATGATTGTGATTAAATCATTTTGAAGTTAATGCCTATCAGGACATTCTCATCCACTTGCCATTTGTTCATTCATTAGTTTCAATTTGACAAAGAGGAAAACCTATTATTATATTTTTATCAGGTGTGCCCTATCTTTTGCTTTTCATAAATATCCTGTTACATTATTAGTGATTTGTTTGCTATTAACAATAGTATGTAAAAGCAATGTTCTTCAAAAAAAAAATGGATGAGAACATTTTGTTAGCACATTGCCAGAGCAAAGGAACAAAAACATTCTCTGGCATTGTTCTCTCACATGTTTTTGGCTTTGCCCACATGGATCTAATAATCTAAGCTGCATCACAGTCTTCTACTCCTTTCTCCTCTCTGTTGTCATAACCACTTCACCCTGTTGTATAGGAGGAACCACAATCCAGTGTCCTTATACCTTTAGGGTAAACTATGTTCCCTTTAGTTAATCTTCACTTTTATCTTGATATTTCACGCTGATAGGTGAAAAGTGATGCTCTCACAGTGAAATGATATTGAGTTTTGTCTATTCACACTCCTCAGTCTGATGTCAGGTGACACAGGCCTTCAGCATGGAGCCTGGTTGATCCAGACCAGATTAGACCTCAATATCACCCTCATCGTGCTCCTGTTCCTCAAATCAAACTAAATAAATATCCAACGCTTTCAAATGACTGAATATTCATTTGATTGTGGTGATCTTATCCATGCACCTAATGACCTCCTTTGATCAAAAATAACAAACTCTCTAGTCAATTGAAGAAACATCTAGAGAGTGTGACACACTCTGACAGGGCCAGTGTCCAGAAAAAAATGATGATGTGCTGGCCTGGGAAGAGGCCATGGAAAACAGCTTGTTCTGGTTAGATGCTGACCAGTGTGTAGCTCCATCATGCCAGAGGTGTGACGAGGCACGAGCAGTTGCAAAGTTCACGATTTGACAGTTGAGTAGCTCATCTACTTTGTCTCAATTTTCTGATTGGATAATATAGTTGTAAAGAGACAACACTTTTATTTAGTTACAGCACTGATTGTTGAGCCCGCTCTCTGACAGCAGATCAGATCAGTCACTTTAAGACTTGCAACACAGACGCACAGCAAGCTCCTTTCTGAATCTTGAATGTTTCACGCATGATTAAAGTTAAAACAGAGGAGACTTTTTGTCCACATGGAGCACATATTGTTTGACTTTAGACCGCAATCAAATGCTGTTTTGATCCGAGATGCTGATCTTTATTTGCACCCAACTGTGCATACTGTGATAATAGTTTCAAGACTTAGTATAGCATTTCTTTTAAAAACATGCAAAGAAATGTGGTTTGTCCTTCAAAATGCTATGCAGGATTTCTTCAAATTCCCCAAATGAGATCCAGATTTCTCAATGTTTTAGCAGTCAGACAACAGGACCCTACATTTGTAATCATCCTATGCAATAGTCAAACTGACACTGAATCATCCAAGCATTTTCTAAAGGTTGGAAGCTGACACCGGACCATCAGCCTCCAGGTGCAATGGGATGCCTGCTGGGACAGGAGGACTAGAAAACTTGAATCTTTTGTGGTAACTTATATAATGCATCATCTGGCAGCCTTTTAATATACTGATACCATTTCAGAATGGGGTTAAGATGGCCTTCATTTAAACACAGACGTGAAGCGGTGCTGTGAGTTGATGGTAGAAAGAGCATTTTAGAGGGAATTACTTTCTTTGAGTAAGGGCAATGGAATCTAGACGTTTTGTAAAGTATTTATTGTTGTATTTAAATGTAGTATTGATATATTTAAAATCTTTATTTAAATGAGATCTATCCACACCTTACGTTAATGACTTTCTTTTAGGCAGAAGTAGCGGGCTAGGTTTTAATGCTAGCACAACAACATTGGTATCATATGAATCTAGAGATCACACTGATCTGTAGCTTGCTGGGAAAGGCGCTCCAAAGTGGACTCTCTTATTTATGTTAATTAATTTATATGAATAAAAATAATGAATGTTGTATTTTTTAGGGCCCCAGTCAGTCATGGTCCCCTAGAATCTTTCTAACACACCCCCCTTACGGTGCCCCTGATGATAACTGTCCAGAGTAATTAAAATCTTTCTCACAGTATTATACTGTATATGTCTGTAAGGTGCTATGTCATCTGTAAAATCTCAAACTAATGAATCTATAACTTAAACTGGACTTTGTATTTCATTTTCTGGCTAGTACAGAGGGCAGAAAATCCATACCAATGCACTACTTTTAGTTTTTTTTTTAAACACATGGCTTTTTTTATGGCCTTTAAGGCCTGTTACATGTCTTTCCAAAATTTCCCAGAGGTATAATAATGCTGCAGCGCAACACTTTCAGTGACCCTACAACCAAGCCAGAGTGACAGCAAGATCGAAATGTGGCTGATGGCAAGCCCTAGTCAGCAGCATGTGCGGTTAGTTCAGCGGCATGTGCAGTTCTCTACCGATATGTCGCTTCTGATCCCACAGCATGTGCCATTCTCCACCGCACTCATAAGACCACAGACCTAGACCTTACAGTGAAACTATATCAGGGGTGTTTAGTGTTTAATACATGCAGCCCAAAATCTATGCCAATAACAAATGAGCAGGTGGGGGGTTAGCGTAAATGTTATGTTTACAATGTTACAATTCACTTAGCAGATGCTTTTATCCATAGCGACGTACATCAGAGAGTAAGTACAACACTAATCCAGTCATACACCACCACCAAATTCATGGAATTCGGTGGTGGTGTTGTCTAACCTGCAATGCAGGGTTAAGTGTCTTGCCCAAGGACACATCGGACATGTTGCTCAGCTGGGGATTGAACCCTTGACCTTCTGGTTGAGAGGCGATGACTCTACCAACTGAGCCCAGTTTATAGGAACGGGTTAGCCATTCAGAGTTGTTCTCAAGGATGAGGTGTCTATGATGCAATGTGGGATTGAGTTCTTTCTGTTATTGATAACTCTGACTAGCTATACTGGCTAGGCTAAAAAAAAAAACACTCTGTTAGCTGAGATGAGCAGCTTTGCAAAGAGCCTGCTATTTACCTTAACAAGGAAATGACTATGAATTTAGTTTTTTTGTCACCACAGATGTACCAACTTATTTTTTTAAAATACACATGAAAGACAGACAAGATAAACTAATACATTCCTTTACTCACATCACTAAGTTGCATTTAAGTTGACTATTAAGACAAAAATGCATACATTAACTACAGTAAATGGGTGGTACTGATGTGACAGTCAAGTGGCATACACCAGTCTAGTCATCAGCAAATGCTGCAGCCTGCCTAATGGTATACTACCAGCCATGGCATGACCGTTAACTACTGGCACATACACTGCTGTGTCCCTGTGGCATGCCATCGGACACATTTTGATCCATGTTCTGCTGCCAAGCTTTAGGGGAGGGGATTAAATTACATTTACATTAGTGTAATTTACGATGACATTTTTTTCTTGTCACATCAATATCAGTTCTGGTAGTTCAAGCAGATTTAAGAGAATCCTCACCCAGATTACGATATAGTTAAAGTAATCCCTTTCTGTAATACTAAAAGTGCTTGATTGGCTGTCGTAAATGGATGCTCAAGTTGTCAGGCTTTTCTTTTGTGGTAATGTAGCATTTTTATTGGTGTTGTCTAGTAAAAAGTAAATGCACATTAGTTTCAAGCAACTAGAAAAGAGTCATGCAGTTGGGGCAGGGCAGGACACAGCCTTTAAATCAAGTCTGCTGTGGGGAGAGCTGGAGAGAAAGAAGTGGACGTGTTAAGAGATACAGGCTTCCTGCTGGCAGGTCAAACACCACATCAATCTTTCCTATTTTTATTGCTTGAGAGCAAATAATATTTTAGTGTTGGCAAACATGTAATCTGCTCTCTGAAGATAAATTAATCCATTCTGATAAGACCTTGGATGGCCTTAGTTTGAACATACTTAAGCGCAATCAGCAGTGTGGAAGACAATTCAATTCAATTCAATTCAATTTATTTTGTATAGCGTCAACTCATAACAAGTGTTATCTCAAGACACTTTACAAAAAGCAGGTAAAATACCTTACTCTTTGTCTGTTAACATTACAAAAGAGCAGGTAAAAAGACCTTACTCATTGTTATGTTACAAAAAGCAGGTAAAAGACCTTACTTATTGCTATATTACAAAGACCCGGCCTATCCATCATGAGCACTTTAGCAAAGCAGCAAAAGTTACAGTGGTAAGAAAAAAACTGCCTTATTAAAAGGCAGAAATCTTCGGCCGGATCCCAGGCTCATGACGAAACAGCCTTCACAGGCCTAAAAAGGAAAGTTTTAAGTCTATTCTTAAAAATACAGACTGTGTCTGCCTCCCGGACCCCGGCTGGAAGGCGGTTCCAGAGGAGAGGAGCCCGATAACTGAAGGCTTTACCCCAAATAGTACACTTGGAGACTGTAGGTACCACCAGCAGGCCTGCACTCTGGGACTGCAACGCTCTCGAGGGACAGTACGGCACTAGTAGCTCCTTCAGGTAAGATGGTGCCTTGCCATTTACCGCTTTGTAGGTGAGAAGAAGGATCTTGAATTCTATTCTAGACTGTATAGGGAGCCAGTGCAGAGAAGCCAGGACAGGAGTGATGTGGTCCCATTTCCTGGTTCTGGTCAGTACACGAGCTGCAGCGTTCTGGACCAGTTGAAGAGTCTTTAGAGATTTGCCAGAGCACCCTGACAAAAGAGAGTTACAATAATCCAGTCTGGAGGTAACAAATGCATGAACTAGTTTTTCTGCATCATTTTGCGACAGGATATTCCTAATCTTGGATATATTACGAAGGTGAAAATAGGCTGTTCTTGAAACTTGACTGATGTGAGAGCTAAAAGACATATCTTGATCAAAAAGAACTCCTAGATTCCTAACAGTGGTGCTAGAAGCCAGGCTGATGTCACTAAGGACAGTCAAATCACTAGAAAAAGTCTCTCTGAGGTTCTTAGGGCCTAGCACAATAACTTCAGTCTTGTCTGAGTTAAGTAGCAAAACATTTCTGGTCATCCAGGTCCTAACGTCCTTAAGGCACGTTTCTAGCTGACATAACTGACTGGTGCCATCGGGCTTCATTGATACATAAAGCTGAGTATCCTCTGCATAACAATGAAACTGTATGGAGTGTTTCCTCATAATATTTCCCAGAGGAAGCATATATAATGTAAAGAGAATTGGTCCAAGCACTGAACCTTGTGGGACTCCATGGCAAACTTTAGTGTGCATAGAGGACTCATCATTAACATGTACAAACTGAGATCGGTCTGATAAGTAGGATTCAAACCAACTTAAAGCAGTCCCTGTAATTTCAAGCAAATGCTCCAGTCTGTACAACAGGATCCGATGGTCAATGGTGTAAAAAGCAGCACTAAGATCTAACAAGACGAGCACAGACAGAAGTCCCCTGTCTGAGGCCAGAAGTAGATCGTTTGTAACTCTAACTAGTGCAGTCTCAGTGCTATGGTGGACTCTAAATCCTGACTGAAACTCCTCAAATAAACTGTTGTCATGGAGAAAGTCACACAGCTGTTTAGCTACCACCTTCTCCAGGATCTTCAAGAAAAAAGGAAGGTTGGATATAGGCCTGTAGTTAGCTAGAGTTCCTGAATCTAGAGTAGGCTTTTTAAGTAGAGGTTTGATTACCGCTACTTTAAATGCCTGGGGTACATAGCCTGCCAGTAAAGACGAATTGATCATATCTAATATAGAGTTGCTAACTAAGGGAAAGACTTCCTTAAACAGCTTGGTTGGGATTGGGTCCAAAATACAGGTTGACGGTTTCGACGCAGAAAAAATGGAATATAGCTCTGAAAGGTTGATTGGAGAAAAACAGTCGAGACTAATATCTGGTCCTGGAACTGTCTCTGCCGTATCAGTTGTATCCGCACCAGGTAAGGGCAGGAGGTTACCAATTTTGTCTCTGATGTCTAGAACTTTGTTGTTGAAAAAACTCAGGAAGTCATTACTGCTGAGGGCTAGAGGAATACAAGGCTCAATGGAGCCATGACTCTCTGTCAGCCTGGCTACAGTGCTGAAAAGGTATCTAGGATTGCCTTTGTTTTCCTCAATTAGAGAGGAGTAGTAGGCAGCTCGGGCGTGACGTAGAGCCTTCATATATATTCTATGACTATCCTGCCAGAAAAAACAAGATTCTACCATTTTGGTCGAGCGCCATATTCTTTCAAAATTCCACAACGATTGTTTTAGAGTACAGGTTTCTGAGTTGAACCATGGAGCCACTCTCTGCCGCTTGACAACCTTCTGTTTCAGGGGAGCAATCGAATCCAGAGTAACTCTCAGCGAATCCACTGCACTATCAACAAACTGATCTAGCTGAGAGGGACTAAAGCTATCATAAGCGTTTCGAACTGGGTTGAAACACGGTACTGAATCAAAAACAGCTGAAATAGCTTCCTTAAATCTAGCAACAGCACTATCCAACAAACTTCTAGAGAGCACACTTCTTCCAGGCAGAGGTAATTCTGGTAGGACAAAATCGACATGCAAAATGGTCTGATAGTAGAGGATTTTCTAGGAAAACTGTAAGTGATTTCAATTCCATAAGCTAAAACAAGATCCAGGATGTGGTTAAAACGATGAGTAGGTTTGTTTACACCCTGGGTGAAACCAATAGAGTCTAATAGTGACATGAAAGCTGTGCTCAGGCTTTCATTATCAACATCCACATGGATATTGAAGTCACCAACAACAATTATTCTATCACTGCTCAGGACTGAATCTGATAAAAATTCTGCAAATTCAGATAGAAACTCAGAATATGGGCCAGGAGGACGGTAAACTACAACAACTAGAACTGGCTGAAAGGTTCTTGAGACTGGATGTGAAAAACTAAGAACAAGGTTTTCAAAAGAAGAAAAATTCAGTTTTGGTCGAGGGTTAACTGGAAGTCCAGAATTAAAAATAGCTGCTACTCCACCACCTCATCCGGTGTCTCAAGGTATATGAGTACAAAAATGACTGGGAGGAGTGGATTCATTCAAACTAACATATTCATCTTGACACAGCCAGGTTTCAGTCAAAAAAAGTAAATCAATATGCTGATCTGATATCAGATCATTCACTAAAAGAGATTTGGATGCTAAGGACCTAATGTTCAAAAGTCCGCAGTGAATCTTCTGATTTTTTAGCAAAATCGTATTCGTAGTCTTGATCCTGATGAGATTTTGACAATTTACGCCTTTTCTTTCTTCGTTTGGATGACTTGGTCTGGGCCGGGGGACAGACACAGTACCTATAGTATAACTACAGTTCGATTCAGAATTACAGCTATAGTGACTGGGAGACAGATCTAAGGGAGGCGCAGAGAAGCGTGTAAGACTGCAGCTCTGCCTCCTGGTCTGAACTCTGTGTTGTTGTCAAGGTTTTGGACTAATAACCTCTGCTATGTTTCTAGATAATAGAGCTGCACCGTCCAAAGTGGGATGGATGCCGTCTCTAGCTAGCAGACCAGGTTTTCCCCAAAAAGACTGCAAGTTATCTATGAAGCCCACATCGTGTGCTGGAATCCACCTCGACAGCCAGCGGTTGAGTGATGACATGCGGCTATACATGTCATCACTGGTCTGATTTGGGAGGGGTCCAGAGAACACTACGGAGTCCGACATCGTCTTAGCAAAAGTACACACCGACTCCACATTAACCTTAGTGACTTCCGACTGGCGTAGTCGGGAGTCATTAGTGCCGACATGAATTACGATTGTATCAAATCTACCTTTAGTCTTTGTCAGCAACTTTAAATGAGATGCGATGTTGCCCGCTCTGGCCCCGGGTATACACCTAACTATGCCCGCTGACTTCGCTAGCTTCACGTTTCGGACTATGGAGTCTCCAATAATCAGAGTTTTATTCTCAGCGGGTGTGTCGCTGAGTGGGGAAAATTTGTTTGAAACGTGAAGTGGTTGGTGGGGAACCGTGTGCTTCGATTTTCGACTATGCTTCCCTCGGACAGTAACCCAGCCACTGGGAGCTACCGGGGGGAAGCCAAGCTATGTCGGCCCGCACCGGCTACAGGTGGCTGGCTAACTACTGCTGCATACGATGACTCTGACTCAATGGTGCGGAGCCGTCTCTTTAACTCAGACACCCTCGCCTCCAAAGCTAAAAATAAACTACATTTCCTACATGTATCATTATCACTAAAGGAGGACGAGGAGTAACTTAACATCTGACACGTAAAGCAGGAGAGAGCAGGAGAGGGAGGGACAGAAAAAGAAGCCATTGTAAAGCTAACTGCTAAGCTAAGCTAAGAGTAGGTACACAGTACAGAGGAGAACAGAACAGAAAATGATGCAATACGCTCACCCGTAGTTCGCTGCTCGGGTGCTGCTCGCTGCTCTGCTCGGGTGCTGCTCGCTGTGAACATCAAAGCTATAAAATAACTGTCAATTGCATTTCAGTTCAACAATTATGGTATGAGAGCAAGTCAGCCTGAGAGACCACAGTTTACTGTACAACCACAGCTACCAAACAGACAACATTAGAGCTTTTATATTTTACAGTATTATGCCACAAAAGGAAACCATGCAAGTACTCGAGTTTATGTCAAGTGCAGAGTGAAGTTTGTCCACAACAGCCCCTCAATAAATATATTCTTATGCGCAGCATTTATTCAACCCAATATTCGGGGATGAAGTCACAAAACATTATCTCTAAAATGAATGTAAAGGTACACCAATTTTCTTTGTTTTCCCTTGTAACGACCATAACCTTACACTGTATTACATATCTGTGCTGTCTTTCACTGTGTGCAGTGTGATAAATTATAGAGCTCTGGTCTTTCACCCAGCATCTGCTCTTCATGTCCTTAGTAAAACTTAGGTCAAAGTCAAAGTATTATTTTTTATATACCTAACCCAGTAGCTGAGGTGCCCTGACCTAACCATACTGTGACCTTTTCACATTAAATGGGAAATAATAAATAAATTAAAAAATAAGAAAGAAAGACAAAGATTGGAAGAAAAGGTAAGATTATGTTTAGTGTAACCAAAATGATAAGCATACTTCTGTTTGTCAGAACCACTTTGTTGCTCTTTACACAACATGACTTCATTAAGCATCTGATGGGCTGACATGAGTACTTCTGATTAAATTATGAAATTTGCCCAGACACATTTCTTTTATCAGGAACGCATCGTCTGTGCATTAGCTTTTGAACCAAAATACCATCTTGTGACTTTCACATATATCAATCAATTATCGATCATTATTTGTATAGCGCCAATTCATAACAAGTGTTATCTGAAGATGCTTTACAGAAGAGCATATGGGATAATATGCAGGCAGGATTTCTACTTTGTATTCCTTGTTGTCCACACTTCCTTACCGCTGAGGTGGAAGGGCTGGGCATCAGGCGGTGGTCGAGGGACGACTCAGTGGTGGCTGGACCTCAGAGGCGTCGGGTGGTAGTAGTACCAGATCACCTCGCTGAACGTTGGGGAGCTCTGTCTACTCGAGAGCCTGTGTTAAAAGTTACTGGATCTCATGTTTTTAGAGGTTTATTTTTTATTTTATTTCATCAAGTTGTTTTTGTTTTAATAGTAGAAATAACTGTAAAAAAAAATACTTGCACCAGTAGTGTTCTTTGAGTGTATTTTTTCTGCTTCCCTGCACAAAAACGTGCAAGGCTTTGTCTGTCCGAGGTCGCTTTGTTGTTGGTTTGGTGCCTGTTTGGAGGTAATGTTGATAAAATGATGGACAATACAAGTGAGTCTGTCTATTGTGTTTTTTTTTTGTTTTTTTTAAATTGACTGGATGCTTTGTGCATTTCCTTGTTTGACTTCCTTGGCGGGTTGTTCTATTCTGTTCATCTTGACTTGCAACTTATTTGAAACAGAGCAAAGCATTGTGGCTGTGCTGGCACGCTCCGTAAACGGACTACGCCCCCTCGCTGTGGAAACACAATCATTGACTAGCGGTGTAGTGCATAGCACTGCATAGCACGGGAGTATGTAAATTGGGGGTCAAAGTATTGCTTTGTCTGCTATTTCCAACTTATCCTTTTTATGCTGTGTCCTTTCTCCTGAGATCCAACCCCCCACCACCCTGAACAGTCTGACAGGAAAAGTCTCCTGCTGAGAGGCTGAGGTGCATATGAACAGGCTCCTATATAAGATTTCAGGCGAAGGCTGTGCTAGAATTATCTCGAAAGTCTCTGGAGTGCATGTGTGAAAACAGCTTTTGACTCAGGCTGAAACCGAAGCAACAAAAGAATCATGATTTAGTTGTCCATATAAACAGCTTTTCCTACAGTGACGTGTCAGAATGTCTTCCATGAAATTACTCAAAAAGCTGAAGGGAAGGTTCTTACTGTAATACAGATTTTTCTAATCAAAAGTGGGTCCAGTAATCCAGAACACATGTGAAACTAACCAGGCGGTCACTTTAAGCCTTATCTGTTAGAAAATGTGCAATTTGAAAAAAGATAAATCCGCTGCTTCTTAATTTTGGTCCATCCCAGATTTTAACGTTAACAACTCAAAACTGTCACAAAAATAAGTTATGGTGTATTGGACTTCCTGTAGGTGTACCTTTACAATGTCAAGTGTGTTAAAATACATTTATTATGTACTGTTTTCATTCACTTGTCAACCTATTAATACAACATTACATTATACTGAGATTCCCTGAACTTGATAATTGCTTTAGATAATGGATGGATGTTACCAGGGATAGAAATATATGAGGCTTTCCAGCTGGTTTCAACTCAAAGCTATGGTGTGTTTAGTGTACAATTATCAGCTAAAAGTGCCTTTGATGTGTGTGTTTGTGTGGTAAGCTTGAGAAGCTGCAACATGCTGTGTCTGTTAGAGTCGAGCTGTATCTTGATGATTACAGACTTCTCATCTCTCCTTCAGCATGCCAAAGGTTCTTCCATTGATTATTACGTTCTCCTCTCCCCTGATTAAAAGCTTCCACTCCTGCTCTGCAAATAACCAGCTAGTTTAGAGAAATAGTTCATATATATATGAAAGAGTCTGCTAAGATGCAAGTAGTACAGCATTTTTTTATCATATTTTTTTCTGTAGAATAATAAGCCAACACAATACGGATGTATTTTTAATCTTAAACTTGTAATGTGGCAAATGTTTTAATGGAACATATACCTGCTCATCAAATAGATCACTTAACATCCAATATAAACACTTCTAAAGACAGGGTCTACTACAACAACTTGTGACGGAAATATCTCTCTAACTTTTAATGTTTTTTATTGTTTGTTTTTAAAGAAGTTTCATATGATTTAAGAACCTGCAGAGCTATACATTATTTTCTGTGCAAATGCAATATTTGTTAGCATTTAATTGTAAAAAGTAATATATACTGTATATATGTTTTTTTTTTTAATGTACTTTGAGTGTTTTTGTTCTTTGTTTTATTATACTGATTTACACAAGTCTTGTGTAAATCAGTATAATAAAAATTCCCGAGGTTACAGATTGTGGGCAATGAGTACATAAAGTGTTTGAACAGTTGTAACAGTGATGTGCCAATAAATCGTATCTATCCTTTTCTTATCATATTAACTAAAGCTTTAGGATCTCTACACAGTTTTGTATGGAAGCGATTAGTGACCAAAATTAAAATGATAAAGCTAATTTGAAAATTCAAATGCATTAACAGAAATACTTTTTAAGTTTCAGAATATGAGTGTATTATTTGACTCAAAAATTAAATTTTGATTAATTTATCTAATTTGAATTTTAGTTTTCAACTTCAAAAATGCACATTCTTTGACTAAATTAAAATGAGGAAGAAAATGACATTTGCTTTATCATTTTCAAAAAATGCCCCGCTAAATCTGTATGATAATTCAAATGAAAAAGCTAATTTTTGCTTTATACTTTTACTCTATGTATGCATATTGTATGACATAATTCAAATGAAAACTAAAAGGTCTTTGGCTTTTTGTTTTCAAACTTGCCGTGCTAAAAAGTTCTCATAATTCAAACCAACTCGAAAATGAAATGGCAAAGTGGACGGCGCAGGAAAGTGACGTCAGACTCCAGCTCCCAGGCAGGCGAACGTAATATTGACAGTCTATGAGGCGAGCGGGCAGAACGCGCAGTACGATGGGTGGCGGGGTGAGCCAAAGACCATTTGAATTATGTCCTACAATATGCATGCATAGAGAGTAGAAGTATAAAGCAAACTAGATGACTGAATATTCATTTTAAATATAGGTCAAATAATGCACCTATACTCTGAAAATTAAAAAGTGTTTCTGTTACTGTATTTTCATTTTAAAATTAGCTTTTTCATCCTCATTTTAATTTAGTCAAAGAATGTGCATTTTTGAAGTTGAAAACTAAAATTCAAATTAGATAAATTAATCAAAATTTAATTTTTGAGTCACTCATATTCTGAAAAATGTATTTGAATTTTCAAATTAGCTTTATCATTTGAATTTTGATCACTAATTGCTTCCATAGTTTTGGACTAAAAACACATCAGTAACTAAAATTGTATGAGGACTTGAGGAATGAACAGATCTGAAAACAAAGTGAGCCAATAGAAAAGTCCATAGACATACAATGATTGTTCTCACATGACATGTTCCAGACATCTGTCACTGCCCATGTCTGGGTATTGCTCTTACTCGCATGAAATTCCAATCAAGAACACTTCAGCCGAGCATGAAACCTCAGATTTCTTAAACATCACAACAATGTGGTAGAGATTACACTGAAAGGAAACAATCAGAGAAGACACTCAGTTTGGCACTGGATAACAGACTATTCATGACATAGTTAAGCAGGGATCATGAAAACACTGCTGGTTCTGAGGTTTTGGGTCCAGGATGTAAAGCTCTTGTCATCGCTTGTTCTTAGAGCATGTGAGGTCTTTGAGGGGCAATTTATTTTAAATATTTCACAACTGCTGCAAACCCTATTTGATGTGAAGTGTTTTCCCATTTTACTTGCAATCCTGATAGTCCATACTCCATACCATACCTCGTAACCATGACAACCCTGATCTGCTCGGTTGTATGATATAGGTTTATCTCAGACTCTCATCAGACACTTCATTAAACATCACCTCAGGGGGAAAACTGTTGGACTGTTTCCCAAGCTAACAGAGCAGCATTTTAGATTGATATTGATTTTCTTCCTTGTCCCTGAAGGCAGCCAGCTTTAGAACAGGTATGAACTAAGCCTGATACTTGAGTTACTGATACTTATGACATGCAATAATAGTCCAAAGTGAAGTAATTGAATAATTTCATAACAAAAACAGAAAAAGAACAAAATGTACAATAACAAATTGATCAACCAATGGAATTACACTATAAGTCATAACATTTAGACTGTTAGTAGAAATAACATAAGAACATAAGAAAAAACATAATTTATTGTTTGAAAGAAAACTAGCTTTTGACATGGGAAGTAACCAGGGGGACTTTATTTGAACCTTTTTGAACTCTTAGTGGCAAATATAATCTTTAGAACTGCTAAAGTTGATGAATATGTTAAAAGCTTTTCAGGTATTTCATTACAAGTTCTAAAATTGGACATATATAATTGTTCTATTCTCTTACAGTAGTGTTGTACATAAGGTACTTAGTGTAAGCAGTAACAGTACAGTAAATACCAGTCAGCACCGCCCTGTCTGGATAAGTGATGAGCTGCTACCAGTATGTACCAGTATGCTGCACTTTATACACTTTATGTCCTTTAAAAAATCAGTTTAGGTTGACAGTATATTCATGAGTAGTTGTACTGTTTTAAAATGGTAAATTAAGTGTTCTCAGGCCCGGAGTTATTCATCTGGAGAAGAAAACTAATTCTCAGTGGGCCAGGCTGGTTTTACGTCTGCGAGGGCCAGTGAACAGTTTCAGTAAATAGATCATACACTAGCTAGTGTTGTTTACAAGTACGCATTGTTCTACAGCAGTGTTTCACTATGGACAGTTATGATCCCCGACAGCCAAGCAGGTTGATTCTGTAATTGCTTTTGTTCCTTGACATTGGTTGACCCCTCCGCTCCAAGAAAGTCAAGAAGCGATGCAATGGATAATAAAAAGAACAAAGGTGGAACTGAAAAAGCCAGAGTTTCAAAAGAAGGAAAGCTTTAGAAGCTGACACGATCAAATGCACCAAAACTCAAAACTTTCTTTAATTCACACGAACCTGTGGCTCGCTGTAAATGTGCCATGTTGACATGAAACAAGTGAGTGAGCAGTGCAAGATCAGTATGCCACATGTGTAGCATATTA
This sequence comes from Labrus bergylta, assembly GCF_963930695.1. Taxonomy (NCBI): domain Eukaryota; kingdom Metazoa; phylum Chordata; class Actinopteri; order Labriformes; family Labridae; genus Labrus; species Labrus bergylta. The sequence goes on along the minus strand of NC_089202.1, from coordinate 2,233,380 downwards.
CACAACATTAAAGGTACAAACCACCAGTCAAGTTTATGAATCAAGTCAGTAGATTGAGTGGTCTTATATAGCCTATACAATAGGAATACGTTCTTTGCAAATAGTATGTTACAAAAAGAAGTTAATGTGAAACACTGCCATGTACATTGCCTTCTCCTAAAGACCTTTTCACTTAAACCTGCTTTTAGATCTTGTTTTATGCTTAGGTTATTAACACTGATTTTAACTTTGACTGTTGCTATTGTTTTTTTGGTTTTATTGAAATTGTAGCAATTTGAGATTTTTGTTTAAATGTAAAGTGCGTTATAAATAAAATGTATTATTATTATTATTATTATTATTATTATTATTATTATTTTTGTTATTGTGTAGCCTCTCAGCAGTAGCTGGGTAGCCGTAACTCCAGACTGGTACAATTGGGCCAATGTTAACATTAGAAAGAGTACAGTCTACACCTGTTCTATATGAAAAATACTAATTTAGCAGCAATAATAATGAAACTGACCTTTCTTATTTCAGAAAAATTGTTAGGCTCTCATATTTGTTAGAATATATGATAGTTGTGAACTTATGTGTGTCGACTTGGAAATTGGATTTTTGATTAAATACATAATGAATAGCAAGGTTGTAGAGAATAGTTTACTATTTCAAACTTATGCATTAGTAAGCCTAATATAATATATCTCCAGTGAAAAGTTGTGAACTAAAGTGGACTGGTCTGAGCCATGAAACAACCAGACTGAAAATGAGTCCCCTCACTGTACAGTACTTATATAGCCTACACCTTCGGATCCAAAGACACTGCAGACTTTTCCACTAAGCCACAGCCACAGTAGCGCTATATTGTAACGCACGCAGCGCTATGCAGCGAGATAAGGTGTTTTACAAAAGACAATACCAACTCATAATATTATATACATAATGGACTAAGCAAATATACGAAAGTGCGTCTGTGCCATATTTAAATATAATAAACTGATCAACATTGATTTAAAAGAATAACATTTCATAGATATCTGTTTCTTTACCAACGTCAAAATGACAGATGAAAGCTTTGAGATCTTTTGTTGTTTCATATTGTTTTGTTTTACTTATGATGAAAAGGCAAAGAGTGAAAAGCCCAAAGAACTCTCAGAGGCCGGTCAAGGCTGAATTTAGCAGGAAATGTATTTCATTTTGCATCACAAACTTTTCACTGAGATTTACAAAAAAATAAATCGCTCAGGTCATAAATCATTCCCCAACAACCCGTCTGACCAACCACGGCCTGCTTTCTGTAGCAAACACTAACAAACGTGCCAGCACACACACACACACACACACACACACACACACAAACACACACACACACACACACACACACACACACACACACACACACACACACACACACACACACACACACACACCCTCTCCCTCTCCCAGATGTTTTGGCAGTCTGGTTTCCACTCTTCACACTGACCTGCCAGTCCTGGTTTCATAGGGAACCTCCTCTTTAGCTTTGACAGACTGTATAATTATGTCAAAGATGGTTTCAGCCTGCTTCACAAGATGCCTCTAAAACATTTACTCTAAGCAAAGGTACATATTAGTGTCCCACACCTTGCTCCATTCGCACACACATGCCAACACACTCACATAAACTTTACAGTAAACTTCGGCCTCCAGCCAGCCCTGCTACGCCGGCATCCTGTCATCCTCTTCACACCCACGGCAGGCTCAAACAGACCCAAGAGCGTGCTGTCAGTGTTCATGGAGCCTTCCCCAGATTCTGTCTTTATGGGAATGTTTGATGTGCCGGCATGCAAGGGGCAATCTATTGACCCCACACCTAAATACAGAGACCATATTGTTTCCCTTACACTGAAAAGCTTGTTTACTTTTGAGTGTGTCTACACGCGTCTGCATAGGTCTCCCTTCTCTGGTGTTAAGGTATATTTTTTGAGGAGTATTCCGTATGTCCACATCAAAAGGATGATATATTCGCTTAGCTTTATGCGGCCATAGGGTAGACATACTGTGGGTCTTGGCAGTAGAGGTTTCCTGTACAGTAAATTTGGAACCCCAGGATGGAGTTCTTGGCTCAGGGCGAGTCTCCCTCCTACAAACTGTATAAAAAAAAATCAGTTCACAGCTGTGCTTCAAAGGAACACATACTGCTCTGGGTCTAAACTCTGCTTTTAGTTATGGCCACATTTTGGCCATTGAGTTCTGTTAATCGATAGAAAAAAAGGTAACGTTTTTCTTTGTCTTATCCTCTAGATCCAATCCCAGATTACTGATAGTGAACACAAGCCAGGTGGAGTAGTTCCACCGATAAAAAAAATATCCTCAAATAGGACAATAAATAAGCATCTAAATGTGTTTAATGGTAACCATTAAGGTCAACCTAATCATCAGGACGATGGAACCGTGAATGAGCAGTAGATGTGCTTATACCTCATGGCCAATCACTGATTCCTAATTTTCCATGCAACTACTTCTTCTTTATTTTTATTCTATTGATTTGACAGGTTAAGTTTCAGTTTTTCTAAAAGTGGGCTGATTTTGTTCTAGTTTCTGGATATTCTTTGCCCAACAGCAGCCTCTGCCATCAGTGTGTGAATGGGTAAGTTTGACCTGCAGTGTAAAAGCACTTTGAGTAGTTAGAGGGCTTGAAAAGTGCTAAACAAGCTCAAGTCAACTTACTATTTCAGGTTCACTGTTTGTTTAACAGCCTTTACTTTAAGAAACTTTAAGAAAAACTTGCATATCCATTTTTGACATTTAAGACCCTGTTTCAAGCCTGATAAGAACATACAGGGTGATTGATAAAGGTCTTTCTGAGCCAACACAATGGTGTGGAGTGGGGGTACATCAGACGAAAGAAGCTGTGACTCATTGAGTTTTCTGTAAGTCTATAGGCCTAGTTCCAACCAAAGCCTTAATTTGACATGGCTGTTTTTCATCTCTCTATGGCAAGGACACAAAAATGTGATGATATTCAGCTGATCATGTTCCACAATCTCTCAGAAGAGCAACATCTGACTACTCTCCTCTTGCATATGGGACTCCTCCTTGAGTTGTTTTGTTTTCTTTGGCAGGCGTGACTGTCAAAGCGCCTTTTAAGCAGCTGTCCTCTCATCCCTGTATGCCTAAATATTCATTTGTCTCACTGGATTTGGATCCTTCCTGCGCAGCCAGCATAAAGCAATGGAGCCAGTATAGTAAAACCCTTCAAGGTTTAGCAAGCACCTGGTGACGTCCAAGACCCTGTTGATCCAGAGCAAACGGCCGTGAGAGAAACGACGGTCTGAACATTCCCTACCTAGGACAGTGTTACATGATGTGCAGTACATCCCGTCATTTTCTGCACGAGAGACATAATGAGAGGTTCTTGCAGGGATCCGGACTGGAAACCAGTATGACTTCCAGTGCTCTAATGTTTCTGGATGTTGTGTAACAAGACAGAAAAAACATCCATCTGTGACTGTTTCACTACTTTTTGTTTTCCAGCTCTGAAACTTTAAAGACGGCTGCAAATGAATACATTAACTTTTGACCCAAAATCCAAACAAACACAAAAAAAAAAGGAACAGGAGAATGTGAAAAGGTCTTCACATGGAAGTTATCTGTAAAGTAATTCTGTGTGCACAGGGGTACAACTCATGCTGTCTGTACATGTGTCACAACAGAACCCAATGGTTGCCATGATAAATATGTAATTATATTGTTTCCTACATGAGACATTCAAAACAGAGTCGTCAGAAGCCAATGAGTATTACATGCAGCATTTAATACTCCTTGTTCTCAGTGTGAGCAGCAGAGCGATCAATTCATATAGTCTGTCTCTCGCGCTCCATGACAAACATCTGGGAAGTGTTTCTGCAGCCTCAGCATCTTGTTTAGCTTTGGGTTTGCTGGAATGGTAGGAGAGCTCGGCTCTTGTTTATAGCTGTTTTATTTGGTAAAGCCAAATGGAAGAATTGTTTGTGTCTTGGTGGGTTGGAAGCTGCCAGATCTCATCATCATACTCTCAGCATGGACGTTAAAGTAACACCAATGAGCCGTGGGGATAATGATCTTGCTCTAAAAAGACTTTTATTTTATAAGCAAAGTGGATTGTGAAAGCAACCAATACACACTGTGATTAGAGGAGATGTGATGAGCATGTATGAGACTCAAACACAGATAAATCCAGAGCAAAGGAAGCTCTCCATAATCTCCACATGAGCATGTTACCTGTGGCTTACTGCCTGAATGTGTGGGACATATTCATACATTTTTCATATTACGGAGCAGTGAACGGGGTTGAATCAGTGGGCGAGGATGCCACACAGATGAACTTAATGGCAGCAGCGCAGCACTCATCTGGATACCATGTTTCTTGGAGAGATTGTAAAGAAACAAGGGTGAGTTTGTCAGCAAGCACAATAACTTTGAACTGTCTCAACCAATTACTACTCTGGACTTGGATGATGTTCTTTGCCTTTACATGTGCTATTTTTGCCTATTACCACTTTGCATTTTTTCCACACCAAATCAGCCAAGTGGTAAGACCACCAAACAACAGTAAAAACTTCCAGTATTTCAGAGAAATCACTGCATGTTCAAGCTGCTCAGATTGCTTATATAACATCTGGCAAAGTCTGGAAGTGATTTAGATATGCAGGAAGCCTACAATATAAACTTTTTATTTATTGATTAATATCACTAAATAGTTTGGTATCATCCCAAAAGTTACATTTTTAATTGTATGATAGTCATAGTCAGACACAACAAGGGTTAATGGACCCAAAGGCTGTTTGCTATCCAACATGGCAAGCTGATGAGAGCAGGAAAACTAATGTCGGATTATTAGAAACAATACAAAGTTTTACCATTGTTCACAATTACTGTAACTTTTAAAATACTTTTTCCAGTCTGCTTTGAGGTTCTTGTCTTTAACTAGTCTCTTACTGGAGATGATGCTTTTGAAGAAAATGAAACAATTCATTTAGTGTTGAAGCTTGCTGCACACTCTGAAATATAATGGCAGACAAAGGCAGCCGACCTGCAACAGCCAAAATGACTAATTGGAAAAATGTGCAGCCAATTCAGAATCGCTATAAATTCAAAAAGCAAATGCAAAAGTCCAAAACAAATACAACGACTGAAACACACTGCAAGTGGAATAAAAACTTGCTGCAATAAGCCAAAATAACTGCAGTATCAAACACTCTGGAAAAAATAACCAATTCATATACTATAGACAAATTGTTTCAGAAAACGGCGAATAGACAAATGCTGCGAATCCAGTCTTAAACAGAAGTGCTCCAGGCCGCTATATTGCGGCTCGTAGAGATAGCCACGAACATCCGATTCGAGCACAAGACCTTCAAAATCCCCTTCATCCATATCAGTTTTGAAGTTGAAACATAATTTTTTCGCCATTATCAGCTTTCTCCACAGAGCCTGTTAGCATAGCTTCCAAGCAATATGGCGGACATTAAGTTTCGATTCTGGGAGTGAGGTCCCACCCACTGATCTGTGATTGGTCTGTAGCTTCAGTGGTCGAAAATATGAGGAACTAGCGTTGTAGTTTCACCCCGCTAACCACAACAGCTTCCAGTGACGCAATATGACGATATTTGCGTCACTGGAAGCTCCTTTTCAGACTTAGAAATACAAAGATTTCACATCTCAGGGGAAAATGAGGGCGGGATGCACGACCATTCAAAAATATTACCAGGTTTCTAATGATACAAAGATTAATGCAAATGGGTGAAGTATCCCTTTAAGAGACGATCAACTATCACTGAGCCACGCAGCTGCACAAATCAAAGTAATAAAGACATATGTAATATAGCAATAAGTAAGGTCTTTTACCTGCTTTTTGAGATAACACTTGTTATGAGTTGACGCTATACAAAATAAATTGAATTGAATTGATTGAATATGTGGTGAAATGGTGTGAACGGCTTGAGCACAGCTTGTTTAGCTCAAATGAGCTGCTTACACAAAATAAAGTCAATGCTGAATCAAGAGTTAATTGACAGTTGAAGTTTTTATCATTTCGGTATTTCAAATTATTTTACTTATCTCACCAAATACTTTTTATTTACAATATTTGCCTTTGTTGTTCTTGCTTTCACTAAGCTTTAAAAACATAAAGGTCATGCATTAGGGAATTGAAGCAGTGAATGGGGGTCTGGAACATGCATAGCATTCTGCAGAGAATTGCATTATGTTCCAGGAGAGGTTTCGGAGGCTTTTATGGATGTTTTGCTTTTTGTCACCATTAAACTGGGTCACTCCTTTGTCACTGCTGTGAATCTAGGCTAACGCAGACTAAATTCTCTGCTTCAGACAGTTTAAAGTCATTATTCAAGTCAACACAAATTTTGATTTATACCTTGATGCTTGAATCTTTAGAATTTCAGTCCTGGCTGATTCTGCAACGCTGGTTGTTGGACTTTTTATGTATCAGCTTCCAAAATGTATTTTTTAGGCTGTGGCAGAAGAAGAGGAACTCTGAGACAAAAAAAAAGATTAAAGAAGTCAAACATAAAGTTCAAAATGTAAGTAATGCCCTTATCTTTTTATTCAGTTTATTGTCTGTCCTTGTCATATGACCCCTATTTGCTATGCTTATGTCCATGCTTCATGATTTCTAAACAGAGACAGTAACAATAAACATCAGACAGAAGTGCTTTCAACAATGAAGAGTGATCATTTGAAACTTGCCATAAATCTTAAATGTAACACTCCTGTTATATAATTTCATCCAGTTCAGAGTAATCATTGGAATCAGTTTCTCAGTAATACATGGTGTTAATCTGTAGCTGTGGTTAATCTATGAAAGCTGTCCATGGATTTCTATGTATTGTATTTATGTGAGAGAGAGAAGAACACAGGGAGGGAGTGAGGATCAAAATGGTGTAGAGTGAATAAACATAGAGTATAAGTCCAGTTGATTTGTATGCATGAGCTCGTGTATGTGTGTTTCCAAACAACAGAGAAGCAAAGGCTGACGTCAAGCAGCTGACCCTGAGACTGAATACGTTTACTGCTGTGTGAAGTGTCTGTTCTGGCTAATGGTGGCGTTGCCTTTGAGACCGGTAAAAGCTTCTGCATATGATCAAGGCCACGGTGACATACAGAGAGAGAACCCTAACACACACTGTCAAAAGCCTTGTATGGTGTTACAATAACACCTGTAAATATAAACACACAAAGCTACCTTTGCACACACAAAATCTTTGATAGTTCACAATTTTCAACTGGAGTGCTTGACATACAGTCATAAACATCCAATTACCGCCAGGCTTTTGTTTGTGTATTGATCCTGCTAACACTTCATTCTGTGGTGCTTTATTGATGACTACCTCATTGGCTGGATGGGCAGATGGGGTTTTTAGTAACTTTATTTTCTTATAATTTATGCATGCTTTTGTGTGTTACTGATCACATCTCCTGCTATATGAATGCTGTTTTGCTCATCAGGTGACATCCGAGAAGAGATTACAAAATGCATACATTTTTAAGATACTGAGAAGTATCAGGTGGTGATCAGTTGACAGCTCTGCTCTTCTCTTTACCCGAGTGTCCAGAACATACGGCCGCAGATCTGACAAAACAACTTCAAAGTCGATCATCGATCTTTGGCCTAGGGTGCTCTGGTACCAGGTACACTTATGAACATCCCTATGTTTGCACATGGTGTTTGCGGAAGCAAAAACCCGGGTGTGGGAGGAGTTTGGGGAGGCTTTGGAGAAGGACTTTCGGTTGGCCACAAGGAGGTTCTGGCAAACCGTCCGACGGCTCAGGAAGCGAAAGCAGGGCTTGCCCCAGGCTGTTATCAGCAGGGGTGGAGAACTGCTGACCCAAACTGGGGACATTGTTGGGCGGTGGAAGGAATACTCTGAGGAACTCCTGAACCTAGACAACATGTCCTCTGAAGAGGAGGCAGAGTCTGAAGATCCAGGGGAAGCCTTACCACTAACCTTAGCAGAGGTCACTGAGGCAGTTAGAAAGCTCCTCAGTAGCAAGGCGCCAGGTGTTGATGAGAGTCGCACTGAGATGCTAAAGGCTCTGGACATTGTTGGGCTGTTTTGGCTGACACGCCTCTTCAATGTCATGTGGAAATCTGGGACAGTGCCTGTGGAGTGGCAGACCGGTGTGGTGGTTCCCATTTTCCAAAAAGGGGGGTCGGAGGGTGTGCTCCAATTATCGGGGTATCACACTTCTCAGCCTTCCAGGGAAAGCTTACTTTAGGGTTCTGGAAAGGAGGCTCCGGCCGATTGTAGAACCTTGGATACAGGAGGAACAATGTGGATTCCGTCCCGGCCGTGGAACAGTGGACCAGCTCTTTACCCTCACAGGGCTTCTTGGGGGAGCATGGGAATTTGCTCTTCCATGTGTTTTGTGGATTTGGAGAAGGCTTTTGACCGTGTCCCTCGGGGGATCATGAGGGGGGCACTGCAGGAATATGGGGCTCCGGGGCCGTTGGTACGAGCCATCCGGTCCCTGTATGACCAAAGTGGGAGCTGTGTCCACATCCTCAGTACAAAGTCAGACACTTTCCCAGTGCGTGTTGTCCTCCGCCAGGGTTGCCCCTTGTAACCGGTCCTGTTAGTGATTTTCATGGACAGGATCTCAAGGAGAAGCCAAGGTGAGGAGGGTTTCCAGTTCGGGGGCCTCAACCTCATCTCTACTTTTTGCAGATGACATGGTTTTTGTTGGCCTCCTCATGCTGGAACCTCCAGCAGGCATTGGGGCGGTTTGCAGCCGAGTGCGAAGCGGCTGGGATGAGGGTTCATTTGCACCTCCAAGTCAGAGGCCATGGTTCTCTGCCGGAAAAAGGTGGATTGCTCTCTCCGGGTGGGGAGTGACTTACCCCAAGTGGAGGAGTTCAAGTATCTCTGGGTCTTGTTCACGAGTGGGGGTAGGATGGGGCGTGAGATTGACAGACGGATTGGCTTGGCGTCAGCAGTAATGTAGGTGTTGTGCTGGACTGTTCTGGTGAAGAGGGAGCTGAGCCTGAAGGCAAAGCTCTCGATTTACCGGTCGATCTACGTTCCAACCCTCGCCTATGGTCATGAGCTATGGGTAGTGACCAAAAGAATGAGAAGAAAATGGATGGATGGATGGATTGACATCATCTGGCTCACACCTTTCCTTAGCTTTTAGAGAATTCAAATGGCTCTTATCATGGCCGCCACTTAGATGCTTCCAGGTCATTTCACTCAGTTAGGAACCTTCATAAGCAGACAAAACAATTCAAATAGACCCTAAACCTCAAACTTCTAGTCAGCAACATTCAGTTTTGTTGGACTAAATGAAATCTGCTGGCAGATATCATCAGCATTAGGTAGTCAGCTAATTAAGTTTGAATCAGCTCAATGATTTTTTTTTTAAGGCCACCAATCCCGTGCCTTTTCTGTTTTATATTAAAACGTGGAAAAGGTAGTTGTTAGTTTGAAATGAATATTTTTAGTTCCTATCCCCTCCACTGTAGCTCAGCAGAGAAAGAGTGCCAAGGGAAACACAAAGAGGGAATTATATACTTTAAAGCATTTGACTTTGAAAGATACCCAGACCAGCTAAGACTGTGAAAGCCTCATATCAACTTCAGCTGAAGCTTGGAATGTTTTTTTGCACAGAAAGACGCCCATCACTCTCATTGAAAGCACATTTTGAATAATATGACATGAACAAGAGGCGAACATTAAAAAAAAGCAAAACCAATTTCAGTATTCACATGTTCACACGAATAAGGCTGACTTAAAAAAAAAAAAAACCAAGCTTTAATATTAAGTGTGAAAAGACAAACAGTATAACACTATAACTGTAAGATAAATCTATTCTAATTCACTATGATGGAAATGTGGATTGTGTAAAAGACAAAACAAACAACAATGACAAAGTTTACCATACTCAGTATACTTCAGGGAGACTCGTGAGTCTTTTAAAAGGAGGTTTGGGGTTTTCTGTGGCAGTTCCTGGTCATATGAAAGTGTTTTTTTACTGAATCCATATAGAGCAGAAATTCAGTAGATGCTGAACTCCCTGACCCTTCTAATCTTACACACGTTTGTGCCGGCACGCACTGAAAGCTTCACTTGCAAAAGCTGCTCCGTGGGTGAAACACTGTAGTTCATGCATGGATTAGGTCCTGGCGTTTTTGCTAACAGTTTCTGTACTGTCTTAGACTCTACAACATTACAGCTTTCTAGATCAGGCTTTTGACACTGAATATTTTTAGGAAGGATTAGGATTAGGAAGGAAGCATTCTATTTACCATGAAATTAGTTGGAAGGCTTTGCTCCTTGTCAAATTTAAAACTATGGTTAAGAGATTTATACATCTGACCAGGACCGGCCCGTGGCATAGGCAGTATAGGCAAATGCTAGGGGCGCCATCATCCATAGGGGGCGCTGCTGGTGCCCCAAATGAGTGCGGCAGAAAAGTTGAAGATAAGAAGAAGAAATAGAAGAAAAAATGTGTTTAAATATTATTTATCTAATATAGTTTTCATGCTTTTATTTAGTAATGATACAAAAGAAGCCATGAAAACACAACTCATTTTAAAAAGGCTCTATTTTCTTGTCTCCTGCTTTACTCGGCTCATCACAACACAGCTGCTCGTTACCTGCTCGTTGTGGAGGAGGAGGGCAGATGACATATTAGAAGTGAGAGACACTGACCGTATGGATTAATATCACGTTTATAAATGACCGTAATGTAAACAACAACAACACAGCCCTCGTGAGGCCAGGGACAAAACAGAAGAAGAGGAGGAATAATGTGAAAAAGACACAGAGGTAACGTGCTGCACAGATCAATTATCTGTTGTAGTTAAGCTAGCTTGTTATGGATGGATGATAGTAACGTCAGTGTTTCCTAGCTCGAGTTAACATCAGTTATTTCCCCTGTACTTTTATTAGGTTAAGATTATTTATGTTAAGGAAATAATAACCAGTGTAAGAAATACACTTCTTCTTTTGTTCTTATTTTGTTTGGGACACAAAACCTACTTATATATTTATTGACATCTTTGTGTACTTAGTTAGCTCTCACCCTAGTCGATTAAAATGTTTATTTTCCATCTCCTGTTGTCATTAATAGTTTTAAGCTCTTGCCTTTAGAGTATTGATGTCTAAGAGCATGAATGCATTTTGTGCATGAAGTCCTCACTGAATAGATAATTGTGCATGCTGTAGGTCTGGTTGTAAGGAAAACGTTTGGGCTCACCTGAAAATCTATGCAGAGGTTTCTGTACTGCCCTCACACTATATTATAAAATGCAGATTGTTTAACAAATGCTCATCTTCTCTCTCCAGATGCAATCAAAACATTTAAAACCATCTCCGGGCCGTCTGTGACCACTTCTGCTCTCTGCACTGTTTGGTATTGTTTGTTCTGTTACACTAATTATTTGTGTTTATTTATAAAAAATATTAGAGTTATTACCATTTTATTAATGTTTATTTATAAGTATTTGTTATTTTTAAATAAATAAATAATGTTAATATAAAACTGTATGCCAGTTTTCTTTAAGTGGATGAATATAATATATTAGTGGTCAAACTGGCTGCAATTTAAGGGGCAACTGCTAAAATCTTGCCTCGGGCACCAAAATGGTTAGGGCTCTGCATCTGACAGTTAGATGTTTTGTAGATACTCTCTTCTCCTCCTTTCCTCCATTATTCAGCCTTTGTTTACTACCTCTTCTCCTCCATCTGCCCAGTGTCTTATTGTGTTTACCATCAATCGTTCATTAAGAGCTAAGGTCATTTGCAGTCTCTCGATAAACCCAGATTGTTGAGTCACACCTTCAGAGCAGATAATACCGACACAAATCAGGCTTGTAACTTCACCATTGAGACATAACTTATCCCCACTTTACTCTTCAGACATTATCCAGGCTAAACCCACACACAGACAGACCGTTTTAGAGAGTGTGACGGATCTGGGAAACTCTCTCTCCCTGTCCACTGGCGTTGTGCCAGAGGGGTTTCTGTGATGGCCGAGGAAAATCTGTGTGGAGCCACATATGAGGACAGCTTACCCACTTAGTCAGTGAAGCACAAGATGCTTGTCACGCAGGTGGGAAGCAAGCATATGGCGGAAAAATCAATGTTTTTATATTTTCCTTAGCTTTCACAGGTGTCTAGCTCTTTACCTCTGAGAGTATGATGTTGTGACAAGGTGAACGGAGACCAAGTTGCTGTTTTTATGATGCTTACTCACTGTGCAGTACATAATGCAATGATTTTAAATGTTGGTTCAAACTCAAAATAAGTCACCTAAATCAAATTAAACCAAGGAATTCAAGATTCATGCTTTTAAAAAACAGCAACTGGAACATTGTTGGAGCTCCAGAAATAAAATATGCACATCTATGAGCAATTGATTTTTAATCGACCAAGATTAATCTGGTAGGGGGATGACTCCCAAGGCTAAGCTATTTATTCTAAAGTCTAACTGTGGCCTGGCTTTAGCACACCAGATTTGCTCAGTCAGTGGAGCAGACAGCCTGACTTTTAATGTTTGGTCCTCAGAGCCCAGAGAGCCAGTCAGCTGAGCCCCTAATGGGTGAACACTCTGCCATCACTTCATCACTCAGCTTCTGGGAAAACATAGCTGGAAAAAAAAACATGTGAAAAGGTTTAATTTTCCACCTTATCAGGAATTGACATTTTCATGTAAGGCCTTCTTTAAGCTGCTGCTGACCACTGCAGCTCTGATTGCTCAACTCCCCATTAGCAATCATTCTGTTGTAAGATTCTGTCAGTCACTCAGGCTTTGTTTTATATAATACTGAAAATAAAAGATTGAGAGCTTCTGGACAGCCACTTGCACTCCCATTCCCATGACTTTCCCACAGCAGGTCTGATTTATGTCACTCCTATGTGCCAGATGTTTTTCTTGAGCAAATCATTTCTTTTATAAAACCCTTTAATATCACTCTCAGCTCTTTGAACACGGGACATATCAAGTATTTCTTTTACATTTTAACCTCTCTAATCTTTTGTTGTAAGGACAGATAGTAATTTCCCTCAGTGGATACTATAGCTACCTAAAATACCTAAATACCTATAACAGTTTATAACAATGCACCATGTCTTATCTTGGTATGAGACATAAAACAGTAAATGGACTTGAGCTTGTAAAGCGCTTTTCTAGTCTTCAGATTACTCAAAGTGCTTTTACACCACATGTCACACCTACACATCCACCCCCATTCACACCCTGATGGCAGAGGTTGGTATTTAGTGACACCATCAGAAGTAACTAATCCCATTCATAAGAATTCATACACTGCTGACGAAGCAGCGGGAGCAATTTGGGATTCGGTGTCTCGCCCAAGGACACATCGGACATGTTGCTGCAGGAGCTGGGGATCAAACCCTTGACTATCCGGAGAGACGACCGACTGAGCCACAGCCGCCCCAGTACACAACTGATATCCCTTAAAAACAGGAATAATCAACATTTTTTTTTAATGGTGTGCAGGCAATATAACAGTGGGACATTTTATGTAAGGCCATGTGAAAGTAGATTCGGTCACCTTTCATGACAAAAATGCAAATGCTTTGCAGGAGACAGGTGGTTAAGAACAAAGAGATCAAACTGGCCAGGGAGGGGAAAAAAGAAAAAGAATGACCTTGGCATGATCAATCTTTTTGTTCAGTTCATGATTTTTGAATAACACAGTTTGACTCTCTACCTTGTCTCTACATGTCACATAGCGAACCATGTGTATTTACTGTGTGATGTCAAAGAGTCTCTGCTGCTCTGCTGCTTTTAAAATGCAGACAGACAGCTGCACTTCAACTCCTCAGGGTTTAAGCTCAAGTGTAACTATGGCCTTTTTGAACCTCTGAGTGCTCCTTTCCTTTAACAATTGACACCACTATCTTTATCTTCCTCCCAGGGCACCTACAGCCAATGGAGGGGCCTCTTCCCTGACCCTGAAAAAAAACAGACTCATCTGAGTAAAATCTTGTACTACTTCCATTACATTTTTTTTTATCTTGAAATAAGCTAACTTTTTGTCTGACATTACATTTTGGACCAGAAAAAATCTTACCCTAAGTACAGAAAGTGCTTGTATTTAAACTTTTCCTTTTGTGTCTCAGGCAAGTTCTGCTATTCCAACAACTCTGATCAGAATAACTGCACTCATCCATCTGCTTTCTGGCAACAAACACCTGGAAATCTGCACCGGAATCTGCCCTAATGGTCGTCTTTCATCTTTGGGACTGACTTTAGCGAATTAGCTTTCACATTGCTGTGTTCACTTGGTTTCCACTGGCCATTAGGTACATCTGTGGGAACGTTTTTACCTCCATCATCCACTTTATCATCTGAAAGTAGAAAAGGTTAAGTGTGATTACACCACGGAAAAAATGAGATTATTCATATCGTTGCATGTGTCTTACCGGTAACACTGAGAAGTGTTACGTTATGGTTGAGTAATAAAAGTTCACATAAGGTCCAATATAAATCTCCAACATGCACCCTGGGTTTCACATGGTAACCGTCCAAATAAGAGCTGGTATACTGTCTGCAGTAATACTTACATAATATAACCTGAGGGATGCTGCTACAGTATATAAATAACTAGAAGTAAAGCTCCAACCTTTAAAAATGTGAGGCAGTTTTTCACAATGTTATAATGGTTACAGCCTTTTTAAACATCTTGACTTGCAATTTTTACTATAGCATTTCTGTTCACTGTTGACAACCAGCATTAGTCCCTTTTTATTGACAGTCTGTTAAATGTATACGTTGTTAACTTGTTCTTGGGGTGATATCATTTACCCAGAGAAGATGGAGATTGGGGTGATTGAGTTCACATGCATGTCTTAGAAGCATTCACTCACATATGGACATCTACACAAAAGTGATGTCATACTCTACATATACAGGCACGCATAGCTGCATGTGAGTATGGATGGACACGTGCTGTCATAAGGATTCAAGAACTGAACTGTTTTCTGTAAAACCAAAGCACACACAGAAAGGCATATCGAAGGCTGTAGGACATCCCGGTCTACCACCCTTTCAATACATTTGCTTAAATGTACAAAGGCAGGCCTGAAAAAAAAAAAGCACTTAAAGCCAGAACATGTAGGAATTTGGTTTGGTGCACTTTGGTGCCCACTGAAGGTCTCAGATTGAAATTGCATAAAACACTTATAGCGCTGTAATGCCTCTGCCTCTCGGACAATGTGACAAACAGAGAGTGCAAAGCCGGCAAATACGCTCCTCAGTCACTCTCTCTTTTTTTCTTCTTAGCTGCATTCGTCATCGTCTTCCTCTTAGCCCCAGCCATGGTATTTAACAGTATATGTAAACTATTTCATTTAAATAATCGTGTTAACTGATTTATTTTTGGTTAAGGTTAAATGTCTAAACTCTTAACTCAAGGCTGATCAACTAACCCCAAGAACTGAACTAAGCTGTGAAGATCTGAGACTGGTGGCTTCATTGGAAATTGTGACTTCTGGGATCATCATGTCTTGCAAGCTTAAAAAAATACTTTTTTTTATACATAGCTGGCTGTAAATGGTTAACTATATTTGATATGGTCTGATATTCATAATTTGACTTGTTCAGTGTAGCTACATTTATAAAGCGTTGGAAAAACTGCAAGAATAAATTGTTATTTTATATGTGAGGAGAAAATCTGACATCAGTGTAAAAGGTCAAATATGTCTTGGACATGCAAGCTCTCAACTGACTTGGCTGGATGCTTAGGTGCAGGCTCCAAGGGCCCAATATACAAAGCTGTGTGGAAAACTGCTGAGCTCATTCACATGCATCAGGGTGGAGCCAGGACTTGTTTTATTGGGTCGTTTTATTTAGTACATTATCATCTGACAAATTGTATGGTGGATAAAAACATTGATATAAGTGGAGCTTTATGATCATTATAAAGGGTATCATATTAAACTGTTATCAGACAGCCTCACCAAATAGCAGGAATAGAACATCAGACTATTTTGCAGCAGATGGTAGCCTCTGTAGATTGAGTAAGTTAGATAAATGATTACAGAGTAAATGTTAGCACTTCAGTGGAAGCTTTGTTTTTGGAAATATAGATATCTAAATAAACGAATCAAGAGAAACATGATAGTCCAACAATATCGGGAAACAGTAATACACAAAGAGTGGGTGAGAAAACGAAGAACAAGGATTGAATTCTGAAGGCTCTCGGGACGCTGTCAGCATTAATTTGTAACACACTACCTGTACAGAAGGGGTTGTTGTTTTTTCCCAATGATACCCCAACTCCATGCATCATTGGAGCGACATGATATTTTAATTTCCATTTCAAAGCTCTTGTTTTTTGGGGCCATTTGCATTACGCAGTGTGAAACACTGAAATTACCTAAGAGAGAACCAAGAAACTGTCTTGATTGGCTGATTGTTTGCAATAATGTTTCTTGGTTTGGAAGAGCCCTATTGGCCACGTCTTGCTGTCAGATCTGTCTGGTTACGGGGGTAAACAGTGATGAAAATGTATAAGTCAAGGCTCTCCATAGTATTAGGTAATCCTCATGTATTTTGTTTCTATTTCCATAGGCCTATCCAGAAACCTTCTGCCATGTTGAACAGAATTTGATCTGTGAGGCTGAAGGTTTTTCATCGGAGCCAGAGACTCTGTATGGGTTGGCTAATTGTAAGTGATGGTGTTTCCTGTTGTGGGACGGGACATGCTGGCTGGATCACAGCGCAGGGTCGTGGCGGTCACGTCTAATAAGAAGCAGAATTAGACTCCTCACATGTCGGGAAACAGAGCACTTGAAGGAGTCATAGGACAGAGGCAGGAGGAGAATGGAGGGTGGATGAAGTAAAACAGGACAGAATAGGACAAATATTGGCTTCAAGAGGAGTGAAAACCAAGGCATTGATCCCTTTATTGTTTCAGCTGAAGAGCGTCCAGAGCCAGGAGGACTCAGACAAAAGCTCTGCGGTGGAGCTAAGTGTCTACAATTATAGCACCACATCATAAAAAATGCGAGAAATGTACGTGTGGTTACATATGTCAGGAAAGATGAATACAGTGTAGCACCCATCTTCTGTCACTTTTATGTGTTCGTGGTTATTGCAGGTATTATCACTGCCCCAGCAGGCAGTCAGTGGACGTCTGTTCTCACTCCATAGTGGTTAGAGCAGAGAAAGTGGTGTCCAGCTCCATTCAGAAATATAAATGAGGTGAGCCGGTGAACTTTAGTCAATGCACTGCCAAGAAGCAGAAAGCGTGATCCAAAGAAAAGGTGCAGCTTATTATGTCAAAAGGCTAAATGATTGTCTTCTGTTTTCACTTTGTGTTAAATATTGCTGTGCACATTGTTGTTCTTTGGGACTTTTTTGTAAACTTTTGGAAGTCCACTCACTTGCTGTTAACAATATTTGAAGACCTTACTGTGACCTGAATTTTACTCACAGTCTACTTGAATCAACAAGGCTGTTAGACAGCAGATGTTCGATACACTATAAACCTCTTCACAGGCTGAATCATGCACTGATTTATGAGGCAGAAACTCACAACAGCAGACTATATCTGAACCCCAGAAACTGATAAAACGCTTGTTTGGCTTTTGGCATGGCAACCACAACCGGATAACATTGAGACGCCACTGACGCTCTCTTTCTCATTTGTTTTTTTGGTACATGTTAAGTCCTTTGTAATCTCTTTCCCTCTCCCTCCCACTCCCCATGTTTTGCTTTCCAGATTTTTCTCTGGAGTTGTCAACACTGGAACAGTCGAGGACTGGCACGGCAGGATCCCAGAACAACAGCATTAGTCACATGAGGGCCACAGCATGAACTGGACCAGACCCTGACCTGGAGTAGGACTGTAACTCAGATACAAAGACCTCATGAAGCACAGGCTGGTTCTGAGGCATAACAAAACACTTACAACACTGTGAGTTATTGATGTAGTTTAGTATGTGTTCAGGAAAGACATGAAAACTGGGAGACTGTTAGCCTAGTTTAGCTTAGCTTAGTATAAGTACGGGGGGGGCAAGTTTGTCCAAATTCAGTTAAACCAGCTTTGGCATTTCTGGTATGCCAGCATGCCAACGCTGGTTCAACTGGTGATCAGCTGGTAAACCAGCCTTGGGTAGCTGGTGGAGAGGTCACTAGCCATGTTGATAACTAGCCATTTGATGGAATGCCAGCCTCAACCAGTGGCACAACTGGTTAGATGGTTTCAGAAAAGCAGAAAAGCTTGTCTAAAGGGGCATTTAGAAAGGAAGCGATGTGCGCTGCGCCCAATTTGAAACTTTTTCACTTCCATGCAGTGCACACAGATGGAAAGCTTGACCTAGCGCTGAGAGACATCCCTTGCTGCGACAGATGATGTTCTCCGATTTTTCTGTCATACCAGAAAACAAAAAAAGTCACACAAGATGGCGACCCAACCCTTTTGACTATTGTAGTGCGTTTTAAATGAAATGGGATTTTTTTTTAAGAAACATCTCCTATTTTTGCAACAAAAAAAACAGTTGTGTTTAAACTTCATGAATGTTTCTCTTTTATTTTCCTTTCCTTTCATCGTTCTCCTTTATCCTGAAAGTTACTTGTGGAAACAAATGTTTTCCAATATGCCAACCTTTCATTTTATCTTTTTATTTTGTTAAGCACATTATTGCTTCTTTTTAAAATGAAACTTCACCCAAAATCTACACATTCTGTAAGTTCTCAGAGAAAAGGTGATGAAATCATTTTTCCATTTCATGGTCACATATTTCCATTATGCTTTATGGAATGGAAGCATCTGTCCTTGGAATTGAAGAATTGTAGCACTGCAGGAGGGCTGTACTTACCTGTGTAGAGGTAGGTGTGTACGTTGTGTTAGGGATTCCGCTAGCACAGGTAAGACGATGGAAGACTTGATAATTACTGTCATCCTTATCCCAGGTAAGTATAGCTGTGGCTCTAGATGTAAAGTGTTGCCCCATCGCCCGAGCATAAAGGCCTGTTGAAGGAACCTTTGGAGAGCTATGCTTTCTCTGTCAAGTTTCTGCGATACAGAGGTTTATAAGCCTTTAACTGGTGTAATTTTAGCTTTAATGAGCTCTTGAGGAGGGAAGTATGTCGAAGATTGGTACTTTGTGCCAATAAAACATTTGAACGAAGCTCATGGAAGCCCTTATCTATCAAACTCTCCGTCTTTGCTCCCTGCAGTTGTGGATTTTTCAAATGCAATTCTTTCATTGCTGTAGCTGGGTGATATTAAAAGTGGCAGTGTTCGCTGTCTCACAATACATGCCAATAAGAACATTGTAAGAGAACATGACATTTAGCTCATGAAAATGAAAGATTTAGTTTTGTCAGAAAACTGTCATGGTGTTACAAATGTGTCCAGAGCAAACAAATCCATAGTATTTTGATTTTGAAAATAATAAGTCTGGTTTTAAAGTGTTACAGTTTTAGGGAATGCGCAGCATGATGTAATAGTAAAATTGTCAATAAATTGTATTGAACGTTATTTGGTTTGTATTTTCACAGAATTTAGATTATTATCTAGCACACATAGCACTGCTCAGTCGACAAACTGCATTTGAATGAAGATGTTTGTTGATCTGAGAGACATTGTGAAATCTTTTTTTTTTTTCAAACCAGCAGCTGAGATAAGTTAGTTGTCCCCCAGTGGATCAGATCTGTGTTTTACAAGGCCAAGAGTCCAGAGAATGTATTCAGAGGATCATGTAATCCTTCAGCTGCAGTGAAACTGTAAAAATCTAGATGGTTTTATGATGTTTTCCCCCTATCAGTGATAAGTATTATGCTGTAATTTACAGCAGTTTTCATCACCTCAGCATTGAGGCAAATGCACTGATGTTCCACCATCTGGGGAAAATCCCCCCAGGGCTCCCCTCTGATGACCTCTCTAGGAGGTCCAGTACACATCCTGTCTACAAGTAAAGGGTAGAGTTGGTGTCCAAACCAAGCCAGTGCTATGACAGGCTACCCTCCAGAGAGGTTTGGGTCATTCATACATGAAATGAAAAGGAAAATGGTTGTAAAACGGGTCTGCCCATGAGTCATCAGGAGACCTGGCACTCAGAGAGGAGAAGCCTTGAGCTCACCCTTAACTTGTTCTGACCTGGACTGTCGTTGTAATTATTGTACATTCCTCTACGTTTTGAAAAATGATGCTGCAAAGGCTCCTGCAAATCCTTAGCATTTAGACGGATGTTTCAGATATGACCTCAGTTCTGCAAATTAGCCTCTGTGCAGCCTGGACAAGCATGTTCCCACCTTAACCAAACTTCCCCTTTCGAAAAGGAAATTAGAAATCATTCATGAAATACACAAGAGTGTAACACAAGAGTGGGAACAAATTAATAACTAATAAATAAAGTTAGCCATGCTACTACAGCTGTGTTCCCTTGGCTAGTGTCAAAACATCAACTTTCTGGGAGGGTTTCCGAATAATTAAGTTTGTATTATGAATTATTAATTTTTTTTAAAACACTTAAGAGACTTAATTATTTGGTCACAAATATCAATAAAGTTCAATTCATGTTTATAGAAGTTCTAGGCCACGTAGGCAGTATAGCAGAGATGACAAGCTTTGTCAACTACGGAATGACTTCATGTCTTTTTTTAGTTTAATTAATCTCATAACTTGGTTTATAATCAAATATCTAATTAACTAAAAAAGCATTTCCTCTCTGTGTCTGTAGTGTGTAGGATCAAAAATCGGTTTAATTGACTCTTGATTTCACCTTAAAAAGCGTAAATAACTTTACTGTAATTACATAGCTTGCGGCATATGCAGCAAAGTTCTTAAATAACAAATGAAGCCAGTGTTTATGAAGATGTCCAGAAAACCTGTAAAAACAAACACTGTCACATAATTAAATTTAAAGCCTAATTAGATTATACATCTGCTGGAGCTTGGTGTTATGTGTTTTGGACATTAAACAGCTGGATACTAACTAATGGGAGGAGATTTGTGTTGGATTCTGGACTATTGATGCTCTATTAGTGCTATTTACTGGACCATGTGTCAGCACTGGGCCTTTTTTCATTTTTTTTTTTCAGGAAACCTTCCAGCTGGCTCTGTGTGTGGAATTACTCCCCAGGATCCAAGCAGGGCCGACTCACAGAAAACAGCTGTCAGACAATGAATTACTGTTCTGTGACCAGACAAGTGCCTTTCTGAGGAGTGGATGAGGAAGCTGGGAGTGTGTCAGGAACCACACACACACATACACGCTGAAACACAAACTCTCTCTCACACACACACAGCATATACACTCAAAGTATGTGTATGCATACTATCTCATATCCAGAAGCTCCTGAGGTCACACACATGCTGAAGCAAAAACTAATTCACCAATTGGACCACTTTTCATTTTGTGATTCAATCTGTTCAGCCTGCGATATTTCCGACTTAACACTGTCCAATACTAGATAACTGACTGAGCCAACACAAAATGACACTAACAGATTTTCCCCCTGCATACTAACATTCATGTGTCCAGTGTTAAAAAGTAAGAACCTGAGCGGAGAAAGGGAAAAAAATCTCAGACTTTCCAAAAATGCTGTTCTTTTAAGGTGAGAGCTCTTAAAGTTTTGTATGGCTCACTTTGGCAGCAGCATGGCTTTGCAGTGCAAACAGCACACATCCTCAGACTGACCCCTGTGAACCGAGAAACCTACCTCCCTGTGAGGGTCTGAGGCCCAACGGTCTCACGGCACAGAGGAGGCACTTGGGGGAGATTAATTAAGGGGCTCTAAGTGTGATTAGTGTATGTATTGGACTAAAACCCAATGTAAATATTGGCTATAAGATCAGTCAGATTTGGTTATCAGGCAGTTTGAGATTTAATTTTACTACATAACTTTGCATAATAAGAACCATCCATCTGAAATATCTTCCTGGTTTCAATGAATTAGAAATGCAATGAACACATACTTTAATTTATATATTTTCCATTCAACCATCCATCCATTATTTGTACTGTTTTTCCTGTTCAGGGTCACGAAGGGGCTAGAGCCGATCCAAGCTGTCATTGGGCGAGAGGCATTGTGAAGATACATGCAAGATAAAGAGTGCATTGTTGTGTTAGCATGCTAATGCTAACACAACAAAGCAGCGCAAGTTGTTTTGGTTTCGTGCTGGTGCTGAAGGGCGCAACTACTATTCTTATATTCTTCTTTATATATATATATATTTTTTATATATTCTCATATTCTTCTTTTCAAGCGAAAGCAGGAAAAAAATCAGCTAGCTTGGTTGGATCTATTTTAGTGTCTCTTGTTTAGTCAGCTTGTCTCACAGAAATATTAAACATAACACTCATCACCTCTTTATCGTACTTATTTACAACACATCTAGATACCCATGTTGTATGTTCAGTGCAATAATTGTGAAACCAGTCTTTGCTGGTTACACTCATGCTAATCATGTCTGTTTTGCTTACAATCTTTGGTTATTGCAGTTACATGTTTGTCAAGAAATGTACATAGGACCCCATACATTGTGATATTCAAATTCAGCCAAGGCACAGGTTAAATTAACAATTCACTCTTTTAAAAAGAGTTCCTGTTTTCCAAATATCAGAATTTGTATTATTACTGTACTTGAAAAAAGGTACAACCCCCTTTTTTGTGGCTGTTTATCGCTCAAGTTCAGCAACTTCACCATCGTGGTTCCTCAGAGTGTTTCACTACGTGATTAAAGTGATTGAGACTTTAAACTCATTAGGAAAACAGCTAATAAGTTAATAAATCAATTGAGAAATTGGCTGATTTATACAAAAAATGTTCATACAATCTGGCATGTTTTGCTCCACTTGGACATAAAAAAAAATGCAGCTTCAAATCATTTCTACATGAATTACTCTTTTATTACACAGTCTATGATGAGACCATCTAATGTAAGCATTTACTTCAAAGCATTGATATGCATAATCACAGCCTTGAATGTAACCTAATATGCTTGTTTTCACCACTCCTCACATCTAGTTGTCCCTGTGCACTCTAGAGGGATTTCAGATTATCTTTACTGAGGGATATGTCCGCCCGTTTAAGTAGCTTGATAATGTCAGCGTCTCTTATTTCTTTAGACAAAGAAAGTCAGTCAGCTCCCAGCCAGCAGCTTCACACACCACAAGCCGCAATAAGTCTTTTTTGTTTTTGAGACGATGACGGACTCATTCATCATTTAACATATGATAGTGGGAGGGAAAATATTACTGTCGTATCAAATAGAATGTTTCATGTTTCCCTGTGAAACTTAAAGGTAACTCTAATTTCATACTCTCTATACGCACCACCTGTCAATCTCTACCTCATTCTCTTTTACACAAACATACCCTGCACAAACGCACAGCCATCCATGCATAACCACGACGTGTTGCGCTAATATGGGTGTAATGGTTCCTCTGTGTGAAAGGGAGACATTTTATCCTCACAGTGGTTAAACACAGAACACCACACACACATCATAGAGAGACCTGCAGCTCTCTCAACAACACAGAGCCACACAACACATCATAACCACACTTTGTCACTGCAGACAACCAGCAATACATAACAGGAATGCCAGTTAATTCTTAATTCTTAAGTTAATGCCAGTAGTTCTCCAATACACTGTGGTATTTCAATCTTTAATCCCATTATTGCTCTCATTATTATTTGTCATTTTATTTTTTGTTCATTTGAGCTGCCTATATACTTTTTATTTTATTTTTTAGACTTACTCTAAATGCTTCTATGTATATTTAAAATACAAGTTGAGAAATTAATTACTACCAAATGAATTTATTTGATGATATACACCTGAAAAGGCTGTCAAAATAAATAAAAAGTTGGTCAAAAAAAAAAAAGGAACGCCAGTTAATTACACAGATATATTTTTTATAGCTTAAGTTTATTAAAGATACTGTGTAGAGTCTTAATTGGTTGTGACACTCTTGGTTTAATACCATCTCCTATACACAGTATAACAAGACCAGACCACCAGAGAAGACTGACTGTTTCTATATAGTGATTTAAAACAGATAAATGATGTGCACACTTCAACATTACTTAGGACTGATCCTGGGATATAGTTTTATGCTTAGAATTACAGTACATCTAGCATATAAAATGTCTTTATATCAATTAAATTCTCATGCCCATTAAGGTGTTTATGATTTACTTGTAAGGCAAATTGTGTTTACTAATCTCACACATTTTCTATTTACATCATCATTATAATAACAAATAGTTCTGTCCTAAAAGTTCCTCTTAATGTATTTGTGGGTGGCTGTGGGTTGGTGTTCTTCTCTCAAGTAGGAGGTTTGGGGTTTGATCCCCAGCTCATGCGTTCACACGTTGCTTTGAATGCATAGTCAGCCAGTGTGTGACTGTTTAACCCCCAGAAATTGAATGGATTTGTACTGTGAGGCGATTGGCACTTCATGTAGCAGCCTCTGCCATCAGTGTGTGAATGTGGTGTGAATGGTTGAAAGTAATGTGATGTCAAAAAGCCTTGAGTGGTCAGAAGACTAGAAAGTCCAAGTCCATTTCCCACGTATTTAAAGAAAGTTGTAAATAATAATCTGTTTCAAGATTATATATTTTGACACATCAAAGCATAAGAAAAATATAACTATTGTTTTATTTTTGATCTAACCAGGAAAAGTCTCATTGAGATTAAGAATCTCCATCTATCTCCAGATCAGTAAGAAGCCCCTTAAAAACATCCAAGGAGACCAGCTCCCAAAGATTTAGAGTCATTTTGCAACCTGATTCCAAGAAGAGGGAGCAGCATACTTAAACGCCCTTTTTCCCAACTCAGTACAGTCTTTAGGGTAACTTAAAAGCTATAAATCCTGTACTTTTCAAGTACTTTTTTAAAGTGTGTAGCTCTGTAGGTAAGATGGAAGCTGACAGAGAATACCCTTGTGGTTTAGTTTACGGGCAGACAAGGCAGACCAACCAATCCGACCACACTGTTGAATCAAATATAACAATCAAATTTTTTATTTGGTCACATGGAGCTAATGAAAACAAATGAAAAAACAAGCAAATATTTATCAGAACCAAAGTCACGATGTTGTAGCTGCTTCATTTTTCCACGTTGCGTTGTTTTGTAAAGAATCTATAAATTTTTACAAAATGGCAAACTGTTATTAGAATGTTGAATGATGCTCATGTCAGTGTATGAAGTCATTGTCTCGGTCATATCTGATATATATATATATATATATATATATATATATATATATATATATATATATATATATATATATATATATACCATATCTGGGTTGAAAATTCAAAAACATATAACTGCATTTTATTTCTGAGCAATATAAAAATTGTTGTTCATAGAATTTTGATTCTGAGTCGCCCTGGTTGCTGAATCAGAGGAGGCTCGTCTGTCCTGCAGGTTCAGAGACTTATATAAGATAAACCTGCTAACCTAAATAACACTAATCTGTGAGACGAGAGGATCACCTTCCCTCCCTGCCCTCCCTGGACTTCTTTTTCTCTCTCTACACACACACACACGCACACACACACACACACGCACACGCACACGCACACACACGCACACGCACACACACACGCACACGCACACGCACACACACGCACACACACAAACAGCTCTTTTATGATCCACTCCTCTTCGTGTCTAAACTCTCTCCATTTTTCCACCCAATGCCTCCCACCCCATGTCTGACCTTATCCAGAATCCATGAATCACTAAGCCCTACTCAGTTGTTTCAGCTCGGTTTTTTTCCTGATACCGTTGAGCTGAGGTATACTTTTAGAGGAGTCGATAAATCTTCAGACATCAGCAACAACAGACATCAGCTCCCCATCGCTCCCACTGACACCTGCCCATTGATCTACAGCTGTGTTCCTCTTCCTGTGTTTGCTTTCTTTCCCATAAGTTGTTGACTACAGGTCAAGACTCAACGGGTGTAACACTAAGAGTCGTCTTACATTACAACTATGATACAAAGACCTCCTCTGCTTTGCTAAAAGGTTGCTCCAGCTCTACTGGAAGCCTGACTTTAACTTTAACTCTGAGCTTTAAAGCAAATTTCTTTAAGTTTTGAAAACACAAAGAATTTTATTTTTGTCTTTTCCCTTTTTTGTGACTGTATTATTCTGTTTTAGTAAAATGCCAAAAAGCATCACTATTCAAGATTCAAAATGTTTATTGTCATGAAATGTTTCCCTGTACAATGAAATTCTTTCTTTGCTGTCGACAATGAATGCCAACAATAAAATATAAAAAATTAAACATAGCCAAATAAAAATGATAATAATAATAAAAACAATAATAATATATACAAATATACAAAATATACAAAAAATAAGGCAATTTCAAGGCAGTAGAGTGCAAATAGAAAATTTAAACTGTGCAAAAAATGAGTGTAATATGTGCAAACTGAGCATGAGGTAGTTTGTGATTACACACTACACTATGACTGGAACAGGACATACAGATCTGTTTTCAGTCATAAGCAAACATTTCAAGTTTAAATGTCTGGGTGACACAGCTGTCCGGTTAGTGACATCGCCTGCAAGTAGATGGTCAAAAGGTCAAACAGGTGACGTCTACAGTAAGTGAATTTAAGGATTAGAAAAGGCCAGTATTGATTTAAGTAATGACAGCTTTATGGACACTGGTACACAGAACTCTACTATGATAGCAGCGTGTAATCATGTAGTCTGATATTCAATTTCAATTCAATTTTATTTGTATAGCGTCAACTCATAACAAGTGTTATCTGATATGATATGGTGGCATGAAACCAGTATCAGCTCTCCTGTGAGAGGAATGTGCTGTATCTGCTCATGTGAGATGGTTTCATGTTGGAGGCAGCAGAGTGAGAGCAGGGGCCCAGCCCAGACCCGTTCAGATGATGTTGTTTTACTAAGAACAGTAGTGTACTGTAGATCTAACAGTCTGTGACCTGTAGCTGACTCTTTATCTCCCTCATGGCTGTTAACATGCATTATGAATGTTTCCTTACTGTTTGTACAAACTCATCCCTCTGGAATTTGTTTACAAGCCTGGCTTAATGTTGGGGGGAGTTCTGCTCTCATGCTGTCTGCTCAGTGTTATCCCACACTTGTCTTATAAGTCAAATGTTGTATAATGTGGAAGTTTTGTGTTTACTGGCATTTCAGAGACAAGGCACCAAGTCAACCAAGGCATTATTTAGGTTGGCCAGGGTCAGCATTCCTCAGACTGGACCCCAGACCAGACCAGACCGACCCAGCCGTCAGTTTGGTAAAGCCGAAGTCCAAACAGTTCCAGCTTATTCCATAAAAACTTTCATCTGGAAAAAATTCTTCATAGTCATAAAAAGGAAAAAAGGAGAGAAATCCCATTCTCCAATCTTTTCAGTGGAAAAGCCATTAGAGAGCAGCTGAGCTCTCCGGCAAGTGGGAGGGACCAGGAGGATGACAGACAACTGTCTGAGCTTTTATTCAAAGGTAAACAGGTTATTATAAAGACATACTGTGGGGATTCACTTTGTGGTCGGCTTCAGCTATCACCCTCTGCCAGCCAGCTTGCTGCGGCAAGAGTCTTTCACAACTCACTCTTTAAACTTTCAAATGAGAGTCCCCTTAAATTAGCAGGGCTTTTCATTTAATGCATCTCAAATTAAGGATCTGAGATTTAGGCCCTGTGGCGCCTCTGTTACATCAATCTAACTTCTCAGAGCAAAGGTTGTCAGAGGTCAAATATGTGATAGATATTTACTGAATGAAAAAAATACATTACCTTACTATATCATCAGACATGTTGTGTTGAAGTGCTGGCTTCTCTGTCAACAACGCAGCAGCCAGTAAGTCCTTTTAAGAGGTAAATAAACAACGCGGAAATAACGGCCGTAGCAACAGAGTCCGCTACACGATGTTATAATGAGAATATTGACACCATCCACAAAAGAGAGGAGAACAACATACTGACGAACAGAAAACAGAATGCAGCAGGTTCATTAGAGCACAGAGATCGTAGTGGTCGCGTGCAGACACTTTAGGCAGTCACGGTATATAAACGTCATTCTCTTTCTATTGGCTCGAGGTGAAATCTCCAGAGTATATGCTGCAGTGTTCAGACATCAGCTCACTCTGATTTTCTGCAGATAAAATACTAGAGGTCTGGAGGAGAAACTCCGGGTAAAGTCCACGCAAAAAATGTGGCTGTTTGCGTTCACACATAGCCTAAAGAACCTCCGGGTAGACAAATCTCCAGAGTTTTTCAGGACATTTCCGTATGTGTGAAAAGAGTTAATGACTGGCCCTCAAACAATCAGACAAACACTGAGCTCCGATGATAATAATTTATCATGATCCTAAATGGATAATTCAACCTGCCACTTGTGGGCAGTACAAGAAGTTAAAAAGCATATGATGAACTTCTTATAGTAAGTTGACATGGGGAGTGTGTTAGCAAACACATGAAGGAGAGAGCACAGCATTGATCGCCTGAAGAGAAAAACTGCCGATTACCACATACTCCATGTGCATCGTGGTCCGTCAGCGCCGCACACTAGGCTGTTGTTCGCTGCCACTTTAGCCAATGCTCCTGTTTCCACAGTGAGCACCATGCTCCATCACCTGGCACTTAACAGCAGCACTAATGAAAAGGGCAAGGCTAGGAACAGATGGTAACGGCAACCGGAAATCCTCTGTTGTCCATGAATTTCTTCATTTCAGTTTTGCCTGAGCGGTCTAAGCCAGCTACAAAGGATGGTTCCTTCGAAGGATGCTACCCCTAAATTAGAACACTACTTCTGCTTCTGACAGGCAATCGTTATATTTTTGTGATTAGTTCTTTAAGGCAACATTCTTCACAAAGGAATACAATCAGTTTTTTTTTTTGTTTTTTTTAAATATGTTTGTGAAAACCTTTAAGACATGTTTTGTCAGATAACTAATAAGTAATGTCAGATAAGTAATATGGTGCTTCAGTTAGTCAAACAAACAGTGATACAGAGTTTTGTAAGTTAGTTTTTTCAGAATATGAGTAGCCAACAGAAGATTAAACATACATGAGATATTTATCTGTGTGTGCCTGTGTGTGCATTACTGTGCAGCACAAACCTGTCAATCATTCAGTCCATGGCTCAGATTAATGAGCTTTAAATGCGCTTAAGTAAAAGAGATGTCCTTATCATGTCTGCTAAGTATAGTGAATCTCTTACTCATTCTAGGGTTTCTTCTCCATATCCCTCAGTATCTAGGACAGCTTGTCACATGACCTGTGTGGCAGTCATCTCTGTTGTGGAGTTTTATTTCACCTGACATCCATGAGCTATGTGGACCCTGTTCTCTGCAGGCCTAAGCACTGGTCGTCATTGCATTGCTGTTGTTGTACTGGGTAGGGGAGGGGGGAGGGGGGAGCTGTTAGCAGAGAGAATTTGATGAGCAGGCAAAGATATTCATTCTACAAAAGCTTTGAAGTGTCTTTTTTAGGTGGATGAAAATCCCCTCACATTGAACAACAGCTCTTTCTGGCAGCAGCAGGCCAGTTCTGGACGGGTTTCTGGCTGGGCCTGTTGGGCCCAGCAGGCCATGACTGGGATTTGCCTCTCTGTGTGAGTGAGAGGGGAAGCAACTGAAAGCCACTGAAATGCTAATATGCGTGAAAGACACAGGGACTCTCCTTTGGAAAAAAAGGAAACCTGAAGCGAGTCAACAAATAAGCATTTTCTCATGTCTGGCAGAAGGTTTCTGTTTGGGCCGAGTCAGAGCAGTAAACGTGACTCAGAGAGATAAACAACAAGAGACATTACGAATCCAATTTTCAGATATTTTATTGATGAAAACATCTTTTAACTTTGACCCATTGGACACATAACATTATATAGCAAAAAAAGCTATTGAGAACATATCCTGTGAAGCCGGATCACTGATTCAAAAGCACTGCATCACCTGCAGTGTGATACATTTATAAAAATAACAATCATAAAAAATATACATAAAAGACGAAGATCTTTTTTTCCTCCTTTTTCAAACTGTGATTTGTAAAAGACTGCATGAGCAGAAACAGATATTTGAGACAACGCGTACAACACAATCTCTAACTGATAGGCACAATCACTATTTGACAGGCAGACTGCAGCTAGCTAGCTAGTCAGCTGTTAGGGTGTCACTGAGTATTAACTGACAACACATTGCCTGCACAATCCAAAGGATACCATCAACGTGGGCTGAGAAGAAGTACAACGGAACCGAGCCGTTATGGATAGTTAGACAGGAAAAACAGAGGATGACAAAGAAATGCTATTTGCAAGAGAATGTCCCTTTATACTGCAGTATTGAGTTGATGCTGGTTTTTTAGCCATAGTCTACCTTTTATGCTTGAAATCATCATGTCCTTTTGTCCTATCTTTCCAGAGGAAAGGCTGCACTAAAGTTTGCAAGAAGTAGGTGAGTTGGCAAAGCTGAAGCTTGTTATCATGTATATACACGGTTACTTAAATGATGTGGAATAAAGCATGAACAAGCATCAATTATAACCCTTTCAAATTAAAAGATATACTTGCATCTTCAGGTCTCCTGAAGTAGGAAAGTATTTTCTCATCTGTTTTCACTCTTTTGTACAATCAGATGATTAAAACACAACGTTAATAACATAATGTTTTGGTCCCCTGAAACAAGGGGAGAGCTGCAGCACTGTCCCATTAAGTTAGGATGTGACCTTAACAGAGACAGTTAATACAGTAAAGTTAAACCCCATCACCAGCTGCACCCATCTCTCCAGACTCACTCACTCTCCCTCCTGTCTTTTACACTAATACATGAATGTTTCATCTCCCATTTCCTCCTCTATTGTCTATTTCCTTGTCTTCTGTATCCACTACTTTACTTTTCCTTGGTCAACACATTGCCTCATTAAACTTTTGGTTTTTCAGCGGAGCCACCAAAATGTTTGGCACATTTCTAAGCCTTGAACAGAGCGCCTGCACACCCAACCTCAGCAGCGAAGTTCAAGCTCTTCAGCAGCAGCTGAGGAATTCCCTGCAAGGGTGCTACTGCAAATAAGTGTCTCATCATCTGAGGTGTCTCTGCAAATACCCTTCCACTGCATGAGGAAGCGAACACAGGCTCTCTGTCGGCCCTCTCTCTGAACACACTCTCGCTGTCTCTTATCTATTTCTTGTGAACTTACAGATGAGAAAAGAAGAAGCACCATGAAATAAAACAGACAGGAAATTGTGTGTGAGTGACAGTTTTCTTTGTTGCAAACGATAAAATGCTCGTCACCCTTTCTTACAGCAAAATACAAATGAATTGAATGTAAAACTGTTTGGTAATGTTTGGTTTCCACGCTGTAATTCAGAATGTTCACACAAAAATGTAAAACAGCAACATTGAATGCTACCTTACTGCAATATCCGAACTGATGTATGATGTTTATCCAAATGTACACAAACAATGACATGTGCATGGTTTAATATATACATTCACAATCCTCTGGGGTGCTGTTGTAATCAGAATAAACAAAAAGGGGGCTATTTCATAAAAATCATATGGGCTGCTCATTCTTTTCTCTGCCGACTGAGAGGCAATAGGCACTTAAAACACAAATAGTTTCACATATACAAATAGACATATTCTCATATTGTATTTATTTTCCCCATCAACATTGGGATTTTGTTAGAAACAATCAAAAAGAAAACATTTGGCCTGTAAACAACCATAATTATATCCAAATGCAAGGCGGAGACGCCAGTTTGTCATCCAAACTATGGTTAAACAGTGTCTCGCCTCAGTTAAGCTGTTTTAGCTGAGTCTTAGGTGTTCAATTTGTAGCTTTGCACAGCTGTTTGGTTTGCAGTCGAAATATGCTGCCTTATCAATTCTTGACTGATTCAAACAGTCTCGTGCAGGTTTGGTGACGGATCAAACGCTTGCACTCAAGCAGCTGCACATTTTGCATTTAGCCTTTTTTCCCAAGCTGCACAAATGAGTGTTTTCTGCAGCTTGCTGGCCAAGATAGGATCAGGAGACATTGGCATTTCAACAAACATGAGATATTCACATTGAAATACTTGTAGTGAAAGCCAAGTGTTCATGCAAACCGCATGAACAAACGCACAAGCTTTGTGTCAGCTGTCAAACGCAAGGCAGGGCTGAGTGCTGCTTCCTCCTGTTCAAACAAATCAGGCTCCCTCCTCCTACGCTCGGGGCTCACTCAGTTACAGGGCAGCCAGGTGGAGTATGCAGGCTGCTGGCAGGCAAACACGGGCTGTACCTGTGCTATGTAGTAGTTACTGAAGTTTCCATCTGCCACATAAGGAGCAGGTTGGTAGTAACATGTTACATTAGCCACATTGGGGATGATGTTCTGTTCTGCAAGAACTCGCACTGCCAGCATGGCTATGAGCCCTAAGGTCTGCCGCCTTTCATGTCCCATCAGGCACACCGTACTCTCATTGACCACTCCATGGAGGGTCATCAGGTAGTCATACTTGCGGTCCTCCAGGCCCACAAAGTGGTTCTGAAGGTAAGATTCCAGCTTGCGCTGCTGCTCATTGATGTCTGAGAAGTCAATGAAGAAACGTGAGCACATGTAGCGCTGCAGGGACTTCATCTCGGTCTCCGAGGCGGCCCTGAACCCCCTCACCAGCAGGTGACAGTACTTCAGCAGACCGCCACCTCGGATCTCCTCGGGGTTCCGGGTGCAGATGATTTGGTGACGTAAGTGGTCCAGGGCCTCGCTGAAGTCCCCGTACACGCTCTCACCCACAATGGTGGGGTGAAAGGTCTTGGCCATTGGGTTCTCTGAGCACTCATAGAAGAGCAGCAAGGAGTCCAGTTTGATCTGAAAGGAGTCGACGCTGAACTCAAACTGCCGCCGTAGAGAGTCCACAAACTTCAACTCCACGTTCTTTCCCCGGTTGTTGGAGAGGGAGATGAGGCTCCAGCGGTCTGAGTCATTACACACCTTTACCATCTTCTGCACATAGGCCTCCTGTGTGAGAAAAAAAAACATTGTGAATACAAAGTAGAAACCATTAAAGTGTCAATACATTTAGGAATTATTTTGCATGGTGCAGGTTTTCTACAAATACTAGTAAAAGCTGCACATCTTTCTGTTAACCATCCTGTGTTATTAATAGTATTGACCCCAATATTAAATGTTCTGGGATATTCGACCTAGGTGGCTGAGCTTAGGATCCCTTCCAAATTGGTTTAACTCAATCTTCTTAACTACAGAAAATCAACATTTTACTATCACTTAACTAATCTAATTGCACATTAAGCTGCAGGTAATGGTCGTTAAGCCGAATTGGCACGAATGTCATTAAGCGTTATCCAATGTCTAAAAGTATCTTAAACAAGAGAAGCAGGGAAAACAATAACAGCACCAAGGTGAGAGAGTGAATGTACCTTTAACGTTAACGGGGTGATTTTCTCTTTATTCACACAGTCGGGTAAAAAATCCAGGAGACAGTCCAAAACTATGTCCTTCACAGTCTGGAAATCACTTTCACCTTTCATGTCTGCGCAAAATATGAGGTCGAGGTCCTTAAAGCCCAGGCCGCTGTCCTCGTGCAGGATGTGGCTGGCTGCAGAGCCGTTTAACCGCACGTCCCGCACGTGGATCTGCTTCTCCTCCATCCGACTGCGCACTACTTTTACGATCTGCCGCGGCTGCATCTCCAGAGTGGGGAAGTTCCCGCGGCCGTGTATCGGTATGGTCTCCGTCAGGATGGTGTCAAGACGCTGCACTTGTTCCCAGCTGAGAACGCTCACGTTGCTGCACTCTGTGTCAGACGTGCAGCTGGTGGTGGAGCTGCTGTCGTCCTCTGACATGTTGAAGGCGAAAAGTCCTCAGAGATTCAATTGAAAAATAAAATGTTTAAAAAGGGAACAATGCTTTACGCACTAAATCTGAAGTGTAGATTAGTGATAACTGCAGCCACATCAGGTTGAAGTCGTCCAAATGATCAAAAACATGAAAAACTTAAAGTTTAAATAAAATAAAAGACCCAAAGCAAATGTTGACAGCACGTTACAGAGTAACGCAGTCCGCCTGGGGTTGGAGGTCCAGTGGCGCAGCAGTCAAAGCCGGTGTTTGCGTTGAGGAGAAAGTGCATCCAGTCAGCAGAAGCGTGTAGAAATGGAGCGATAACTTTCTCTTCTGATTCTCTGCGCTTTTAAAACATTTGCTCCGGTGCTGCAGTCAATGTGTCTGAGCGCCGCGCATCACAGTCTTTGAAGGTCGCTGATGATCCAGGAGGGGGTTTGCTTTCCCAGCTGTGACTCCATCGCCCAAAGGCACGCCTATGATTTTATGAATTTGCATGAATAAGCTGCTCCTCAAGTCGCGCTTTGGCAAAATCCTCCCCCCGACCGACGCTCAAGCCTTCAATGGGATCCTGTGGATTTTTACGCACAGCTCCTACATTTTTTTAATATCTTCTCCTGTTTCCAACCAATAATCCAAATAATGCAAAGTGAATGTGCTCAGGAAATCCAGCTTGCTTAGCCCAACTCCGTTAAGAAGAACATATTTCTCTCACTTGTGCAGAAGTTAACCGTTGCTAGCCCACTTGGCACGCCGCGTCCTTCTGCAACAGTCAGCTCTGTAGTCTGAGAGGATGTCAGCTTACTTCACCCCGCCCCCCTCTGACAGTCTACTGCTCGATGCAAACCCTGCACAACATGATCATACTGCACGACTCCACTTTAGAAATCGGCTCCCCAGCCGTCCTTGAGTTAGAAAAAAATGCTTTTAATCTA
This sequence comes from Labrus bergylta, assembly GCF_963930695.1. NCBI lineage: Eukaryota > Metazoa > Chordata > Actinopteri > Labriformes > Labridae > Labrus > Labrus bergylta. Next base: position 2,198,667 of record NC_089202.1, on the reverse strand, counting down.
AAAACCTTGAAATTCTCATTTACATAAACACGATGTTACCCTTTTGAATCATTTCAGGTTATACAAGTTAATTGCTGCACATGAATTAATTCAGAAATTACAGGAAGTTTAGAATCATTCTAGACAAAAAAAAACTTTAAACTTTAAATAAAAACAAAGAAATAACTTGAAGTATGAAAGTGTTTTCTGCTTGTGTGCATATAAAGCTCACTTGACGTTTCAATGTCGCCCTCCCTAGGCTGGTTTGGCATTACACGGACTGTTTTATTCCTTGTGTCACATTTAAGCACCCTAATATACATTTAAGCACCCTAATATACATTTAAGCACCTAATTAGCAATGTAGGAGAGGGGTCTTTTCCTGTTTAAAACAGACAAAAAAATACTTTTTCTGTGATCCCATAAGCCTTTTAGCCCCAGACCGCTAAAAGGTCCAGATCAGGGTCTGCAGCTTCTCTGAAAGATTACCCTCAGCTTCTGACAACATATGTGGCTGTCACTCTTCCCTCTGAACATCATACAGTACTCATACCTTTAAATACCCTTGATCATGTGAATGTATAGCATTTTATCTTATGCATGGTATTCCTGTTAAGACTTTTGTATAATTACTTTTTTCTTTGGCTTCAGGTTTTCTTCGGGAGAGACAGAGTCAGCAGACAGTCCCTGGTTCAGGCAGAATGTGAGGCGGTCAGGCAGTCTGGTTGAACAGAGCAGTCGAGGCGTGGCAGCTGTCATGGCCTCTCCATTAGGCAGGTGTAAAGCCCTGCGTCACTACAGTCACCCAGATCTGTAAACCCTGATTATCTCATTTTCTCCATTGCACTGTCTTAACACGGACGCCCACACAAGAGCTCACCTGCCTCAGATCAGTGTCACTTCCTATGCAGAATGCACACTCTCCCTTTTGTACCTGTTGTAGATTCTACTGTGCATAAAACTGAAATAGAGCTCTTCATCAAAACAAAAGGAGACATTACATTTTAGGAATGACACAGGAGAATTATTTTGAATGGATCTGCAGCTCATTTTTTAATACAACTTTTGTGTTGCTCTAAACTTTGCTTTGGCAACCATCAGACAGGTTGATCACAGGTCTCTGTGAGTGAATTCCACATCTGGAAATATACATGGAACTATTAGTCAGTTACAGTTCCGCCAATAGGTTTCCCAGGTGTGGAGAAATGAGTGCTCCACAATGAACGATGCAGAGCTAAATCAAAGCTGCTGTCAGAAACTAACAGAAGTTTGTTTCTGTGCTCTAATGTATGTGGGAGAGACTTATTCCTCGTCCCCTCCTGATAATGGAATCTTTTATGGCGCTACTCTCTGGGGTCCCTGAAACATCTTTTGGACAGTTCAGCCCAACAAAAGGAAAAGAGAAAGCCTTGTTTTGTTTTCCAGTGCCATTTATCTGACTGCATGAGATTTATCTACCATGAAGTGTAACATCCTCATTGCCTTTTTCCTTTAGTTCAGGGATGTCTGCTGGGATAGACCACTAAACCTGCTAGCTTAACATGATCTAGCACCTGTTTTTTCCTTTTATTTCACTTTACATATTTGTTCTATATTTACCACTGTACTCACATCATAGTCTGTTTCTAGCATTAGATTTTTTGTTATCTTGTACATGACAATATCTGATTTATTAGCGTGTCTTTTGAGCTTTACATGCAAAAAATCCTCAGTGTGAAAAATATTGGCTTTAGCTACTCTCATTTTTGAAGATTTCAGAAATCAAGATACATTTCCCAAAAATACTCATACATGTCAAACCTATAAAATGCTGAAACTCATAAGAACACGTGAATGTATATTGTTTGGTAGGTTCAATACAACATATTCAGATAAAAAGGTATCCTCTATATTGTCACTTTATCATGCCATTCGCTCCACATAATGTCTAATTGCCCTGTTAACATAACCATTTATATCGTACATATACCTCTTATTGTTATTTATATTTATCTTATCTATTTTGTTTATATTTTTTATTTTGTATGACCTTCTTCTACTGTCCTTGTAGTGCTGCAAGGAGAGTAGAATTTCCCCTCCCTCTGGGGATCAATAAAGTATTATCCAATCCTATATATTGTTGTGTTATTTATCTACTCATCTAAGCTTTCTTTTAGTCAGGTTTGTCCTATTGTACTTTAACAAGGCATAACTAATCAAGAGAAGCATGGTATGTATAAGAAAAAATCTAAATGATCTGCACACCAAAAGCCTGGACTCAGGAGATTTCACACGAGTTTAAAAACATGAAAATCAGTTTTCAGCAGTAAGTGCAAAAAACTTTAAAGCTTTCTGACCCACTCTACGTATGTCACGCTTTTCTACTCTTCTGACCGCTCAAAGAACTTTTACTCCACGTCACATTCATACACTAATGGCAGAGGATGCTATGTGAAGAGGCCATCAGTATTAACTCATCACATTCATGCACATTCACACACCAGTGTTAATGCACCAGGAGCAATCTGGAGTTCAGTGTCTTGACAGTATGACTCGTTCTTTGATGGAACTACCAACCATCTGATTGAAAGAAAACAGACAAATATATAAATATATCTTAAATCAATAAATTAGTAAATAAGTAAACCTTATGACCATCTATAAATCAACAGATGTGTTTACTCCTCTTTACATAATGCACGCTGTATGGTTTGGGGATGCGTCTTTGATGTTGATGTTTTAATACACTGCTTTTTTAATAGTATTTTTTAAGAAGTGTATGACAATATTTATTTTGGTTTTGTTTGTTTGTTTACCGTGTATATTTCCCTTTGCGTTATATTTGAAAGGTGACCATTGTGTTTCACCCTGGGATATTTTGAATATTTGACCACACCTTCCATTGTGGTATCTATTAGCCCATTGATGCTTAAATCTGATTGTGATGAATTAAATTTTTATCAAGTGTGCAGGCTTCCTTCTCAGTCTGCTGTTTTTGCAAGGCCCTGCACCTTTTGTGATGTGCATACTTAATATATATATGCTGAGCAGACGTATACTCGGTCCAATTGACTTCAGAATAAAAAGTAAAGGTGGGTCAGAAAACCACAGACTTCTCAAGTCAATGCACACTGTTAAGCCTTTATGAAAACTTTGATTCGTACAAAGATGCGTGCCTTAGTGCTTCATCTTGGTCTTTTTTTTTCATATGGTTTTAACATATTCAACTCGTTTGATTATTGAGCCTGACAAAGGCTGGGATTTTTAAAGTCTCTGGAAACTTCCACAGGTTCCAAGCGTTGATTCCCCCACTTATTACGGCGGAGCCAGTCTTTTTTAACTTTTGCGCACACTCACGCAAACACACACATGCACGCACACACACACGCACACGCACACGCACACACACACACACACACACACACACGCACACACACACAGGCCTATGGGTAATCAGGTCCACCCAGTGTACCTACTCATCAATGTTGTATTGTGCCAATTATTGTTCCCGGTTATAGCAGGATTTTATAATGTCGTCCATGAGGTACTCATTTTTTATTTTTTCTTCTTTTATTGTATGTATGCTGTTGTTGTTTTTTGTTGATGTAAAGCACTTTGTGACCTTTGTCTGCAAAAAGCGCTATATAAATAAACTTTATTATTATTATTATTATTATGCTGACAAGTAAAAGTTGATATATTCATGTGTCGTTTGTATAGCATAGAAAACTACAAACAGGCTTCAACACAGCCCAAATAGTTGATTTCAACTCAAGTGCATCCTCTGATAAGGCAATAGCCAATCATTTCTAAGGGAGGCCACACCCCTGCCCCTTACATCTTAACTTGGAGAAAATACTGACTTCCTGTATTATAATGACAACTTAGAATTCCAATCATTGTATTAATTTCAAATCTCTAGAATCAATAGTTTGGATAGCCTCATTTAAAAGTGTTACCTATTTCCAATTAATTGCATTTTTATTGAATGAGATGTGTGGAATTACGTTTCTATCTGATGATTAAACAGCCAGAAGTTGAGCTGATTTTAAAACTTCCACTGGTACGTTATTAGAATTCATCCTCACCTTCAACAGAAGAGGAGAGAACACAGCTGCTTGATATTTTGTTGCCAATATGAGAAACAGGCCAATAAAGCAGTGGTGACTGATAAAATAATTCTTGCAAGGTGCAAAAACCTCCGCTGGCACATGTGCAGAGTGTGTTCTGATGACAAGAACAGATTTAAACAGAGTGTAAACCCATAGACATTTCATTTATAAACTGTCAACAGAAGTAGAAATCTTTTTTTCTGCTGTCAGTGAGCCCTGGAGAAGTTAAGGAGACGGAATAACTGGGTGTCAGATTCGATCTGAAAACCTCGACCTCAGAAACCATGCAGCGTGACGATGGTCTCACATATGGGCGAGAAGTGCAAGAGCCAATGACGCTTGAGGAACGGTGAGCGGTGACATAACTAGAAAACAAAGATCCAGTCATTCCTGTGTCTCCTCTTTCCTCCTCCACACTTCAAATAGGTAACTGGATTTCCAGGAGGGTCACATTAGTTTGTCCCGCCTGTTGGAGAGAGATATTCCCTCTGCTGAGGGCAGAGTTAGTTTTGGTTGTGGATCACAGGCACAAGGACAGAAATGGGATTTCCAGTTCTTTTTAGTCAAGCTGCTTCTGACCCCCAGTGACAAAAAAGCTGGAAAATCGCTCTGCTGTTAAAGAACAGCATTGTGGGGGTTATACAGGGTCTTTGCAGAGAAGAAGAAGCAGCTATCACCTCAACACAGAGCATCCCTTTATTCTAGCTCTGTTTGATCCCAAGACAGGCTGTGTGGTGAGATTGGTTTCAAATGATCCTGGCAGGTTCATGCTGAAGGTTACAGAGGAGCTCCTGTTTCACAGAGAGATAGAGAGGCCCATCTCACTTAATCCGCCTTAATACAGGGTCTCTGTGATCTCACAACCTGCAGCTCCTGAGACAGTAGAAGAGCTGCTGCTGCTAAAGCATTCACCAGACTAATAGATGCTACAGACATGCTGTGATCTTGGTACTGTATGTGCTGTGTCGGGCTTACTTGCACCCAGTGCATTCACCTTAAAGGTATGACAGCCTCTTCCACATCTGGAAGTCCAAACCACTCTGAAGGCAAGCTGGAAAACATCTACCTTAAACAGCCACACCTTTAACTCAAAGGCATACCAGCAGTGTTCTACTGTTTCATTGTTACTGTATGCTTGATTGCACCCTTCAAATTTCACAGGTGTGTCCATTTACGCTAACAACATGTCTAAGTATTGAGAAGAGGCAGAGAGATGAAGCTCAAGGATTATTATCAGTTTTATAACCAACATGGTGTCTTCATTCAGTAACAGAACAGATTAACACGTTGGTGAATACATTTGGTTAATGACTTCCTCAGTGAGTAAAGAAAAGGTTTCACACACTTTCACATTTGTACAGCTAACATGAAGTTAAACCAAGCAGCCAGTTAGTTTGTGTTTGCACTAAACAAGGAACATGTGAGGAACACTTCATTATTCTGCTTTGTGAGGGATCATTTTTTGTAAAAAAAAAAGATATAGTCAATAGCTTTTTCCTAAAAAATAAAAAATTGACTTTTACAAAAGTAATGCCACTCAATCATCAGTAATGTACGATGGAGGATAAGGGCCATGTTAATTTTTTATTTTTTTTTAATTTCAGGATTAAACTCGTAAATATATGAGTTCGAGACCAGCCTGTGCAAAACTATCAAAGTATTTTCCTCTGCAGACAACTTCCTCCCAGTCAGTGTGGTTCTTTCTTCAGTTTCTTACAGTATCTTTTCAGGGTGCTGATATTTTATGACAATGTGAAGATGATGATGTGCCAAAAGCATGTGTAGTTTCATATCTGCATAAGTAAACAACACAACTATTAGTGTCTGTTATCGGTCTGCCTTGTTAAAGTGTCTCATGTGCAGAGACAGTTTGTGTCCTGTTCATCATTTTACAGATAAACAAGATCTTACAAGTTGATGTGAAAACTTCTCTTGAACTGTTTTTACCGACTACACAAGGAAGTAGCCTATTTCCTTATTAGTGAAACATTTAGGACAAGATGCTCCATGTTTGTCATTTGAGAACAGGATGCTGCTGCTCTTCTGATATAGACTAAAATAACAACTTTATTCTTTAAGAGTTCTACTTTCATCATTTTCGCGCAGGCTGGTTTCAAACTCGTATATTTACGACTTTATTCTCGTAAATTTGCGAGTTTAACCTCGTAAATTTACGACTTTAATCTCGAAATTTAAAAAAAATTAAAAATTTAACGTGGCCCTAATCCTCCGTCGTAGTAATGGGCCTCTAGACAGTACATGTGTGGTGGTGACTGTGTCTACTGAGACCCTGTCTTCTGCCTGGATGTTAATGTTTTATTTGGGTTGATGCGGGATGTTTGTGGGCGGGGAGCTGGTGTCTTTTCCCCCAGCTAATGACAGCACGCAGAGTTGATACAATTCAGTGATACCATGTGATTCTAACGGTGAATAAGACAGAGACAGACATAACAAACAAAGACAAGAAAATATAATCATAGTGAGGTGAAACGGCAAGAGGATAAAGCTTGTTCACCCTCGCTTACCTCCCGAAAACGAGGGTGAACCTTGTGTTGACTCATGGACCCAGAGTTGGCCTTTCTGATGGACAGGCAGGTGCCAAACACCAGTGGTTGGCTTATGCTATAGCTGGCGGTAACTTGCAGTTTAGGTAGGCTACAAGCAGTAAATGTACACACTATAGTCCTGCAGTGAGTGTGGCCAGGTTTGAATGTTGTGCTTACAAGCTGCAAAGAACATTGATACTGACTCTACCTTTAAAGTCTTGTCACAGCAAGGTTGCATTCAACACATTTTCATAAAGCAACTATGATGTTCTTTTTTTTTAAATTGAAAAACACAAATAAGCAGATTAAATGTTAAGTGTGCTAGAAGGTAAGCAGAATGATGCTTTCTGTTCGTAGCTAACTAGCTAACTGGCTGCATGAGATAAAAGTGGTATCTAAATGTTGAATTATCAATTTATAAAAGGACAGAAATGTAACAAAGAGGAAGAAGAAAGAGGAAGAGACAGAGATAAGGAAAGAGGAACAAGAGAAGTCAGTCAAAATGTAAGCATCGTTTGATTATTTCCATACAAGACACCGTGCAGGCCCAACTCTGCATGCACCACATACACACAAAAAATAACTGTTTGAGGTCAGGTTTTGTGAAAGTGTGTGTGTGTGTGTGTGTGTGTGTGTGAGAGGGAGAGAGAGAGAGAGAGAGTGGGTGAGACAGTGAACCATAGTGAAAATTTTAAGCATATGATCTTTGCAAAAATGAAGGAGAATGCATGACAGTCATCACATCTGGTCTGCACATGGTCCATGACAGAGCTCTGAGTACGTCACAGGACCGCGCTCGCTGCCAGTAGACCTGTGGATCAGAGATCACTGTCTCACTGACCGCAAGAAGACGTCAGCTGAACAGCAGCCAAGGCGACAGGACAGCCTGCACGTTCCTGCCACATTCTCAGAGTGAAACACTTCCTGAAGATCTTTGTAAAGCTGCCAGCTGAGTGACGGCCGTGGGGGGGGGGGGTCAGGTAATCCACAGCTAACTGGCTCCATGTCCACTAAATAGGATTGAATGAGCTCGCTAGACCTTTACCCTTCTCTGACTCAGGCTATGGAGAGTAACTAAGCGGCTGGAAGGCTCTTTCAGTGACAGATCAACATTCAAGATAAAGAAGAGTAGGAATAACTCTTAAGTAACTACTTAAGGAAGGTATTAAGAGCCAGCTTTAATGTTGCCATCAGGTTAATAAATTATATTCAAACCCTGCTCTACTTATTATATCTTCTTTATGTCTGCTTCACTGAAACTGAAATACATCAGATACAAAGTATAGTGATGTTTAATCAAGTTGTATGTGAATAAATAGCTGTATCTAATTCAAATGAGCTAATTATAACGTCTCAGAATTATCATATTCCCTTACATTTGTAACCTATATCACATGACTACATACACTATAGCTAATTTGAACTCACTGGGGAGAACCTTTTTGCATCTATCTAGCCTTTTCGCTTTTTGTTCAGGCTAACTTTAAAAACATGCTGACACCGACAGTCAAGGTGTATAGTTGATAACAGAATGCAGGTAACAATGTGCATGATTAGTTGACTTGCACATTTTAGTAGGACTAAGCCTATATGTTGGTTGTTATTTTCTTGAGGTGACAACAGATTTGCCACTTTAATATTATGCATTAAAACTAATGAGGATATTTTAATGTCTATATATTTGGGAGGACAGACGTTAGAGTTGGATATCGGAGACAGTGAGAGTGAAAATAAAGAGGCGTGGGTCAGACGGAAACCAAGTTCAGTGTATTGTTTGGCCTTTAATTCCACTTAAGTATATTTAATGTGTAGATGTTCTGACCCAGTACATTATCTGAAAAAATTATACATTTTAGTAGATCATAAAAACATTTTCTTCTTCTCCATGACTCCTCCGCGGTGCTGTATTTCCCACTCTGCCTAACAGTGTCACACTACACGGCCCCTCAAGTGGACATCAAGTGTCTTTGTGGTGCTCACAAGAAAGTACCTGGTGTGCATGAGATAGTTTCTTATGAGCACAAGATACTTTCAAGTGGTAACCAGAAGCTTTTTTTTTTTTTTTTTTTTAATTTTGGACAATATCCCCTGAGGGGCTCTGTAGTCACAAAAGAAGTTTACTGTTTACGTATTACAGTATGTTGTTCCAGCATGAAGATATACGATTTTTTTTAAAGATATATTTTTGTTTTTTTTTGCCTTTAATGTAGAAATAGTAGTGGATAGAGTTGGAAATCAGGGAGAGAGAGAGAGAGTGGGGAAAGACATGTGGGAAAGGAGCTTCAGGTTGGATTTGAATCTGTGCCGCAGTAAAAAAAAGTAGAATTAAGTGTATTAATCAAATCAAGGCAATAATGCTTGTGTTGTTCATTGGAAGCACCATTCCCTCTAAAACAAATCATCGACATGACTTGTGCATGATTTTAAACATGTTTTAAAAAGCTTTTGTGTTTTTTTTTTACAAAGTTCAGCTGCTAACATATGTGGGTAGTTTGTGAGTTATCAATGTGCTGCTTGTACTGGCAGAATTGTGATCTGAATTCAAACACTTGGAAAGGGGATCTCTCCAATTCTGGTCCTCAATTAATGACAAAATAAAATAATCATAGAGGCGTTTTTATACATTAAAATGCATCTTTTTCTAATCTTAAATACAAGTTTAGACTTAGGCCTAGCAAATGCAAAATTATTTTGATTGTAAAGCAAAAGGTAGCAAACCAAATTGTTTAATACAGGCAATGTGACCAAACAAACTAGTTCCTCAAGGAAAACTAAAGCTAAATGGTACATTTCCCTATATGTAAGCCTGCTACAAAACACGTCAGCCACCCTTTTGGCTGCTTCTGTACCGCTGAACTGAAGCTTGTTATCCAAACTTCCGATCACTTTTGTGATTGCTGAAAAGGAAACTTCTTTAGAAAAGTGGCTCTCTTTTACTGATCTGGCTCTCTTTTACTGATCTGATCTAAGGTCAATGGCAAGCGGCTTTCAGGATATCATCATGGTTGTTAACTTCCTGTCTTTTGAATATTATATATAAGTGTTTTACTTGCTGATAGACAATTCTGAAAACAAACCACACAGATCTATTGAAATTAACACTGGTCAAAAACGGAATCAATTCAGCATTTCAAAGTCACCTGATTGTGTTTTTTTGAGTTGGCAAGAACTAGGAATACCTTATGCATAGAGAGGTAGAGAACTGTTTAACAGTCATTTACAATCATTACACTCTAACCGATGACAAGAAGCAGTCTGATGAGTGATGATATCAGGTTAGATGGCCTTGATCTTTTTGCTTTAATCTTGCACCATCCAAGTCAAAGCAGATTAGGAATGTAGGAATTATTCCTCTGAGTGTCTAGAAGTTCCTTTTTTTTCTCCATAACAAATTCATCCTGAGGTTCTCCTCACCTTCTGGAGGATGTCCCTATTACTTTACCATCTGCCTCGCAGGAAGGCTCGTCAGCCAGGCTCCATCCTTAGCCATCCCTCCAAAGCTTCCACAGGCTTCACCGCTCTGTCACGCCCTTCTCCACCTGAACTGTTCGCTTAACTAAAATTATATAACAAACGTTAATATTTGACTTTAAAACCTAGAAGGCTAATTAGCACATTCATCTTCATGTTTAAATGACAAAAGCTAAAAGTAATTGACAACAAGACAACATGATATGAAATACAGGAGGCCTAATGGAAAAATAGCTCAACATGAATTATTAACCCCATCATCCCTTAAATCTTTTTCTGAGGTTCAGCTCAAAAGTGGCATGCCAAAACATAATAGTATACCTCTGCAGTTACAAGGTTTATATTAATAAACTTGATATCACAATAAATATAACTCTTAACAAAAACAAGTTACAGAGATTTTACTACAGGCATAGTCAGGCTGGATCTCCAAAATGGTAGGGTACATTTTGGCCATTTAATTGTTAAGTTTTCCTAATAGATAAGAAATAACAAGAAGTCATGGACAGGTGGTTCAAATAGTTAGCTACATTAAAATGGAAAAGGGACTGAAACATTTGGATAGAAGTCTAGGATAAATTGAAGAGAAAAAGGCAATTGTTAAGAAAGGATGTGGTCAGGTAAAAGTAAAGGATAGCATTAGTGTAAATGGTTGAACTATCTAGTTCCTGCTCAAAGTGCTTGGAAGTTTGACTGCTAACTCGACGGCTCAAACGTTGCTCTTCTATTGCATGAAAGTGGATGGAAACACTTAATGATATAAATCTTAATGTTCAAGTTAAAACCAATCAGATTGAACAGATTTAGAAAATGACTGATGTGTGGTTGATGAAGTAGTGTGCCTATTAGAGTTCATCTGACTGTGGGAGCATCACTGCAGCTGTGAACCAGTTCTTTGCATCATAAACATGAATATCAACAGAATGCATTTGCACAAGCGTTATGGTCTTGTTTATTTTTATGTTATCTCAGTTATGTTTTGCAAATGTACACGTCATCTTCCTGTTTCAGAGATAAAGTAGATATGCTCCCACTTTGAAACCCTTGTACTGTGCAAAGCTAACACGGTGTCTAGATCTATAACATTTGTTTATGGTAGACAAAATGATGAAGGTGGTGAGAAATCATCATCCAATTCTACATAAATACTTTCACAATCGTGTAATCTGAATCAAGTGGTTTAACATGTTAAAGACACTTTAGGGGGGCACAATGGTTAGAGCGTGCTCCCCATGTATGGAGGCTGTGGTCTTCCTGGCGGGCGACCCAGGTTTGAGTCCAACCTGTGGCTCCTTTCCCACGTCATTCTTACTCTCTTTCAACCTGATTTCCGACTTTATCCACTGTCCTATCCCTCCAATAAAAAGAACAAAATGCCCAAAAATAAATCTTGACATTTAGTGTCTCTATACTTTTGAGTGTCTCATTTTAAATCATTTAATGTGGCACTCCACCACCTGCAGAAACACTCCATTTCGATTCAGAGCACAGATGCTGAGGATGAGCAGTTGTTTTGGGTTTTCATGCTTGTGGTATCAGCCTGGCTCCTTATGGAGTGATGTAAAGCAGCAGACTTTTTCCGCCGAGGCTTTGATTCATATGTCATCTGTGCACCGACTAATAGATCCTAATCTGTAATTAATATTTCTCCCAAGAGCTGTCTCTCCCTGCTCTACCTGTAATTACAGCCAATAAAATTTTTAAATCGCCCCACTCGCTGTTCGGATCAGGGTCATCACAGTTAATCACAAGCGGAGACTTGATAATGGCGCTTTGCTCATGCAGGGCAGCTAGAAGTGTCAGGAAACAGGCAGATTAAGTGTTCTCTTTATTAGATGCTGTGAGAAACACATTTCTCACAGAGGACTAAAGTTTTAGTTATTAAAAATGAAATAATAGACAAATTGAATTTGTCTATCAGGAGCAATCTAAGCTGAAATAGGAGACTGGAGACAGGATCATTGCACAGCTGAGATGTTTTTATTATTTGCCATTTTCTCTTAACGTCCTTGTGTGTCTCTCTATCACACACACACACACGCGCACACGCACAATCAAATTGCATAAGAAGACAACGTAACATGGTCCAGATCTGAGTTACCAACCAAGCTTACAACGGCTCCTAGCTGGAGAATGAAATCAAATGAATAACGAGATAAACAAATGAGGAGGAAAATGATATTTTAGCTGCTGTATGTGTTTAAGTACAGTCACCATGTGATAAAGGCACACCACCTCCGTTAACTAGTCATGACTTCAACACAATCAACCAATTCTACTGAGCTTTTACCATTCAATAATACTTCATCAAATGATGTATTTAAAATATCATTTATATTTAAAATACACATATTCACTGCCTCCAGGAAAGTAGACATCTCACTGCAAAACAGTTGAACCAATCCAAACAACGCACTTCTGAAAAAGAAAAAAAAAGGACAATTTAAAGAAACTGACTGCCGTCGTAAACAACTCACTCTACTTCTTAAATACAGCTGATGCTTTGCCGCAGTTGCTGATTGGCACTTTTTTTTTTCCAATCACATTAGGAGTCTTAACTTAGTTAACACAAACACAAGCCCTCAGGCTGATGTCGTTTGGACCCTTTTTTTTTGGCTTCAACATCTACATTTCTTTTTCGTCATCTTTGGCACCTTTACTTTCTCATAGTTACCTCTCACTATTACGGAAAGTCGGTTACTTTTTTCTGTTATTGGTTTGCCAATAGGAGACATAAAACCCATCAAAACATATATATCTGTAAGTTATCCCAGAGCGAAAACTTCTCTTCAGGACCGCATTCAGTCATGAAAATACTCATCACACCACACAAACTAAATGTTGAGCAGCAATTAAATAAAACTTAATGTAACACTGCGGAGGGAAGCATAGATTTGAATCAGAACCAAACTATGGGCAGGATGATTCTGAGGCGCAACTTAACACACGTTGATGGATTTGATGATGGTACACAAGGACAACCGCAAGCAATGTTCTCGAATTGATGGTATGAAGTGGCTGTGCTGTTTTTCATCAGTGTTTGTTCCAAGTTGGGGCTGCAATAGGACCTCTGGAAGACCTCTCCACCACTATCAGCTCATCTGGGTTGTCACGTGCCTTATAATGACAAAGGAGGTCTTGGATTGCCCGCTCCTCAATCTGGAATGACAGAAAAGACAAAAAAAAATGATTTTGTGGGCAATAAAACCATGCTTAATTTAAGTGTAAAGGGAAAATGCTGACCCTGGAAGTGTAATGATAATAAGAATGTTTAAAAATAATTGCAACCAGAAAGCTGCAGGAGAAAGCTGAAGTGTTTTGTGTAGGTGCTGACAAAAGCTTGGCAACAGTAGAAGATCATGGGGGCCTGTCAAAAACCCCAAACTGGAGGCACTTCATTTCTAACCAGCAGTGTGATCTTTATTCGATAAATTGCTTCCAGGAGGAAACAGAGGAAGAAGACACAAGCTGAGGCCATTATGAAAAGCTGCAATGTTTTCCACTTGAAGACTTCACACATGCTTTACATTCAGTCCTGGCAGGAGTGTCTATGTGCCGGTGACTACGACTAGTTACCTGGATGAGTGACAGAGGCTTCTCTCGGCTGCGGATCAGTGCAGCTTCTTGCTGCTTCTCTTCCTCCACGATGGAGGCGAAGGTCACCAGGGAGGAGAGGGGAGGGCTACCCACTGCTCCAAGCACCCAGGGCCTGAGGGTAGAGAGGGGTGACAAGGAGAGGAAAAGCAGGAGAGGATGGGTATAAATGCTTGTGCTGTGAAAGTGAAGGCAACAAGAATTGGCTTTGAACAAAGGTTGAGTCAACAACTGCTGACAAGCTGCTGCTGCTGTGTGTGAGCGGCCACCTGTCCACCTGACTTTCACAAACCTCTGTATGTATAACAGGACTGTTGCTCAACCTCAGGGATGCAGGACGACCAGAAATATTGTTCAAGACATATCTGTACACCAGAAGTCCTGTCTTCTATTGTAGAGTTCATTTTCAAAGTACACCTCATACGGAGTTCCACAGGGGTCCAATCTCGGTCCCGTTTATTTTTTTTATTTTTTGAAGATTACATTTTTGGGTATGTAATGCCTTTTTGGAGAGACAGGACAGTGGACAGAGTCAGAAATTAGGTAGAGAAAGAGTGGGCAATGACATGCAGGACAGTAAACTCAGGTCGGATTCGAACCCAGACTACCTGCTTAGAGGACTATGATCTCTGTCCATGGGGCATGCAAATTAATGACTTGGCCAAGGGTCAAGGCGCCCCCTTGGTCCGGTTTCATTTCGTAACATCTCCTGACTCTGATATTAGCCTTTAATCATTTCAAAGCAGCAAAAACATTTTTTTTTGCCACTGGAAATAAGTTGTGACCACAAAACTCATCATCAACATTAAGGTTGATGTTCAAGTTTTGTTAGTACCTAAAAAGGTAAATTTGTTGTGCAGACAGGATATTCAGAGTTCCAAAGACAAGCTCCCCATTTAAAGGAGGAGAGTAGTCATGGAGAATAGAGCTCGCCTTACGCTGCAGCTGTTAAGAATAATGATCGGACAGGTTGTATTGAGACTCACCTATCAGTTTGCTCGCAAATTTGAGGATTTGATTAAGAGCGTTATTGTTTTTAAAAGTCAGGTTACCAAACCATGAAACAAGAGATTAAGACAGGGTAGATTTAATCAAAGCTCTATCAAACAGAATCATCAATGTTGTATCAATGTGAAAAGGAGACAATTTTCGAAGACAAAACAAAAGTTGATGCGCGTTCCTAAAAACTGCCTCACAATTTTTCTCAAAGGTCAATTTGGAATCTGTGATCGTCCTGAGATATTTGTATCAATAATGTCGACAACCTGGTTTAAACTCATCATGGACATCAGAGATGATTTGAAGCGTGGGCTCAAACATCTATTATCATCTCCTTTGTCTTGGAAATGTTTAGCTCCAAGAAAGATTGGTCACACCAGGTGACAAACTCATCAACAATTGGACTCACTATCAGTTAACAAACTCACAATGACTGAATCATCAGCAAATTTCAAGATGATCCTGTTCTCCTGTTTACTTCTACACATGTTTGTGTACACAATATAAACCAAGGGTGAGACAACACAGCAAACGAATAGACTAAATAAATCTGATAATATGCCATTCAACACCTGTTGTGTTCAGTTTGTTTAAAATCCCTGATCCATCCAAGCAAATTAAAACTCAGGACAAAGTGTTCAACAATATAGGGTTGGATATTATTAAAGGCAGATGAAGAATCAATGAATAGCAATTGGGCATGTGTCTTGTTGCCTTCTAAAGTAGAGTGATTGTGATGTAGTCAATATGCCTGAGTGATAGTGAATAGATCAAGTTTGAGAAGAATTCTTCTGTGGATTAATCACTCAGATGTTTTTATAAAAGCTGTTCCTTAAACATAAGACCTTTTGTCAGGTGATGCTGAAAACACGATAAACGCCTATAGATAAGTGTATTACGGTGTGTCCTGTTTAACACCCTTAAAAATCATGTGTAAGCAGTCACATTTTGTGTCTCCACCTTCATCTTGAAATATTACAGCTGCAGTCATTCCTGAGCTGCTTAAACAATGTGCAACAGACAGATTTCTTGTATCCATTTTGAAGCATTAGATGATATGTTACCTCCAGCTTCTTATTTCTCTATTTGATGTCTTTAGATTCATTTTATATTGAAATTGTCACCAAATTTGTTTTATTTTAAATCAATATTTTAGTTTCTTTCCTTTTAAATTTCTATAAAGCAGCTTCCTTATAAAACACTTCTGCAGTGTTTGCCCTTTACTTACAAATAGGCTGCAGAAAACATTTCTTCCTCTGAATATTTATATTCTTTTAACTCTAAAAGTAAAAAATCTGAGTTGTAGTTTTTCCTTGTCCATACAACCTTGAATGTCTACTGGAATTGACATGTGAAATACGACATGTCATAGAGATGACATGAACTCCCTGCAGGCTGATTTGTGTCCCTTTAGAGTGATTTGTTCTTTCAAAGATGCCATGTGTATGTGGGGGTTGGAGACACACTCCATTAATAGTTAGTTATAAATAAAGCCAGAAACATTCCTAATCACTCACTAAGATGTATGTTTAAGCAATGCGCAAGTTGGGAGTGTGGAAGTGCACGTAAATATGAAATAAGCAGAAATATTTTAGGAAGACATGAGAGGAGAAAAAAAAAGTTGACCCTATCACAAAGATTATACAGGCATTATGATGCTTCTTTCTGACTGGGATATGGAAACAGTGTCCCAGAAGGTAGACGGGAGAATGTACAGGGTTACTGCTGCTTCCTGAGTCTTGAACTCTTCTGTCTTTCTGCTCATCCAAACACAGAGAGAAAGCTGGAAACTGTTCTGTGTACTGGATGATCTGTTGTGACACAAGGGCTGCCCTTATCAATACTGATTAGCATCACTGCCTTCTCTTAAGACACTCGCACAGCTGTTTGATATCTAGAAGGCTGCTCTGAAGATTTTGCGTAGGAGAACACACAGAGGAAGAAAAATATCAGATAACAAGAGAGGCATTTACAAAATACTAAAAAGATCAATCTACTTTTAAGACCTGAGATGACTTCCTCTCACACACATACAGGACTACATTTGAAATAAATTAAACTAATGATACTTTGTTATCACTGATTATTGTTTAATCTGAGTTCACAGAGTGTGTTTGTGTGTGTGGTGTGTTTGTCCAGCTGTTTGGGGATGTTGTAAAAGTCAGGGTGACTCAGTTTCTGCGGGCAGGTCAACCCAGCTGCACAGGGTCATTTGGAGCGTTTCACCCTCACTCAGACCAGAGCATCACGCCTCTCGAGATCTGTCTGACTAGAGGAGTGTGTGTCAGTGTCATCGTTACATCCCTTTTGTGTTTGGTAATCTCCCAAGCCACCAGTATATGTTCGTTTCAGGTCTGTTAGTCCTGTTTCACATCTCTAAGTGGCTGCACAAAACGTTCTAAGTCTAGTAAAATATTAGAACATAATAAAATGTGATAAATAAAATGGGAAGAATAAAACTGATGAATATAATGAGGTGAAGGTAATTAAATGTACAAGGGGATGAATCATGTTAATGTGACATTTTGTATCTCATTGTGTCTCATGATTACAGTAGGACTGTGGGAAGCTGATTTAGTAGAAAAGGTAAAAAACATCCAGCAGATTTATAAACCAGCTCAATAGTGCCACCAAGTGGACAAAAACCCTGAACAGAACAGGTTTGGCCAACCTTGTTTCAACAGTTTGTACTCCAGGGTATGAAGAGATACTCACCCAGTTGGTCTCTCTGGCTCGCTGCCTTCAGCACATTTAAATGTGACCCTTCTGGCTGCAGAAGCAGGAGTGCTAGGTGACCCCTGGGTACCTGGGACCCTTTGGGCTCCTGATTGTCCCACTTTGATCAAGCACTTTTCCTCTTCCTCTAGAAGTGCTCGAAATGAAGACGAGGAGGGTGGGGATTGGACTAATGTTGCCCTGTAGATAGATAAAAATCACATAGACAAATTAGACATTCAAAACAAACAAAAGGAAAAGCTGGTTGCACTTCTGTTACTTCTGATCACATGGAGAACTACTGGCCCTTCAGTTTTAGAAGATTGTCAAGCACTAAAAAGCCAAGACACTCTTAAGCCCGTTTCACATGCGCACTGATTGCACTCCTGAAAATGTCCAAAAATTTGATTACGTTTATCTTATACGCCCAGAGTGGAATCTCTAGGATCTTTGAGTACGTAATAAAGCTTCTTAATACTCTTTTCTGCTTAGTATTCTTTTCCCCTCTTTCATCAAATTCCCTGTAACAGTGGTATTAAGGTAAAACTTCTTCCACCATCTTGAATATATTCTCCTGCAGTGAGGAACATGAGTGAACAGGCAACTCTGGATAATGTCAGGGCTGGCCTGGAATCTTTTTTAATAATGATCTGGAGTGCAGGGTTAGAAGATATCCTTTATCAATACCACAAGGGGAAATTTTATACTCTGTTATTGAGACATGCAACACACACCCATGTGCAAAGAGGATCCTATGGACATGCACTAATGGAGAGATGTCAGAGTGAAGGGGGCTGAACATGCAATGGCATTTCATTGCCTCCACAAGGCAATCCACAGAGCAGCTGAGGGGGAATACTCTGTGCTGACACATATCTTAACATAAACATAACAACTGTAGAACTAAAACTAGAAGCAGGAAGTTTTATATTACTTTTGTATATTGATAGATTTGAGTTCTTCATTTTTGGGCTCACTCACCAGGCCTTCCCACTGCTTTTGGATGGGGGTTGTGTGGGGGATGATTTGGATGTAGTGGTCTCCAAACTGGTCTCCTTGTTGGCCATTGCCAACATCTTCCTCTGCTTCTGAGACAGTTTGGCGGGAACAGGAGAGTGCTTAATGCTGGCGCTGACACTGCAGACAGAGGAAAATATGTACTGCAGTAAAAAAACATGAGGATATTTTTTTTTTATCCTAAGTGGCTTTGTAGCTTCCTCTTAAACTTGGCAAAGGGACAAAATGAAGCAGGACACTTTACAAATGGACTAAACATGCATGTAATTCTAAAGCAATCAAGTATTAGTTTCCTAAATAATCTTCTCATTAATGGCTCATATTCTGTACCTTCCAGGGCTTTTAGGAGTAGCTCTGGGGGTCTGCAGGGAGCTAGCTTCCATGTCCATGATAGTTCTCAGATCCAGGACAGGGGGTGGACGAGCAGGACTGCAGATTGAAATAACACATTCAGACATACAGCTCAGTGATGATAACATTTCCTCCTTTCTCATCCCCCCACCCTGTCAAAAGGAAGTGGGAGTGCATATCAACTTTTGTTAAACCAAGACTTCATCTGTTTTTAGAGTGAGACTGCTTCTATGGAAAGAAAAAAAAAGTTGACTTCCTCACTGTGAATGTTCTGCAGAATATTTAGAGACCACCAGTTAGCAAGAATAAAAAAAGATTTGTCTTTAATCATGGAGTCATTACTCCTCTTACCAGGATAGGACCTTGGGGGTGGCTTGTGGAGTAGAGGTGGGGGGAGTTGGGGGGCAGTCGCTCATGGAGGTTGGGGTGCTGGGTGGGGTCTTCAGCCTCTGACTGAGAGTCTTCTCATCCTGTAGATTAAGTTACGTATTATATCTAGTACTCTGTATGGATAACTATCATAAATATAAATACAAGTTTATCATATGGTGCAGCATGACATATCATCTGACATTAACCTCAGTTCTGTCGTGGAAGACGGGTGACTGCATGTCCCGGGGACTGCCCACCCCCATGTAGCTTCCTTCTGAGTCAGATGTGAGAAGCTCCTGCAGGGATTCTGTCGAGTTAGCCTTTCCAGACTTCACCAGGCACTGGGAGACCACTGAGAGAACAGACAGTTTGAAAGTTTAAAACAAGATATTACTTCAAGAATTTTCATTTTTGATACTGTTTAAAGAAGGATATGTTTCATTTGTATATGTGTTTAGAGTAGAAAACCATCCTCCATGTGGTAAGTATACCTGCAGCAGGGGGGCTTTGGATGATATCAGAAAGAGTGTAGCCCCCTGAACTGTCAGAGCGTCGTCTTGGTTTCTTCTTAGCCTTCATCTTGGCCTTCTTCAACAGAATATCCCTGATGGCGAGGTAAAGCATTACAACCATTAGCGGGTATTTATTTCAAGTACAACCTTTAATTTGGTTTAATGTGATTGTCATGGATTGAAATTAAACCTGTCAGCTTGAGCTGGTCTAAAAGTCCTTCTGATCTAAACTCACGAGAGAACATCTCTGTCTTTACAGATCTCTGCTCAACATGTTTTTTTACCTGCAGGAGTGATCCACTTCTGCTTCTAATTTGGGGCTGAAAGCAGAGTCCAAGTCTTCATCCTCATACATGCTGAGGTCTGGGGCGCCAGGATATGGAGTGATAATCCTCTTTTGCATTGCTGGGATCTGAAAAAAAAATATATATATATATATATATATATATATATATTAGGGTTGGGAATCTTTGGGTGTCTCACGATTCGATTCAGAATCTAATTTCAATTCAAAACGATTCTGGATTCATGATTCAAAGTCTATTTATGAATTAGAACATACTTCTACTCCAGTCATCTGTGAGACTGGCTGAATTTCTTGCTGCTCCATTTGGCATTCTACTGAGTGAAAGAGCTTTAGAGCTTAGCAGGGAGTGACTGATTAGCCCAAAAAGAAAAAGAAAATCTATTTTTGGAAGTTATGAATCTCTTTAAAATCTCACAAGATAAGAATCTCAATTTTTCTTCCCCCACCTCTATTAGATATAGATATAAAGATTGTCTGAGAAATCTAAGCAGAAGTTTTAGAACCCGCTTTGTTCCATGAGGCATCACTTGCACTAGATATAGTTAAACAGAAGTTGACTCTGTAAAAGTTTATGGCTATATAAGAACCAGAAATAGTCAAAGAATATGAGAAAAGTTGCTGCATTGACCCCGCAGTTACATAACAAACACAAACAGAGGTAACATTAGTCACTCAGTCAAAGTCAGCTCTTTGATTTGAAGATACAAAAAAATGTCTACAGTCAACTGAACCAACTACTTAAAAATACATGACCTTATTAAGGCCAAATATTATTTTTACTTTAAGTGAAAAAAATAAAATAAAAACACTAAATTTGAAGTCATAAAAACAAGGATGCAGTTCAGGACGTTGGTACGGGATGACTCACCATCCTCTTGTAGGCTGCAGAAAGCTCCACGAGCACTTCATCACTAAGAATATCCAGCGCTCTGAGGGCAACACACAAAACGAAGGGACAGACAGACAGAAACACATGAGAAAAGTTTGTTTGCAGTTCTCTGCTGCAAAGTAAAGTACTTTTCCTTCACTGTATACATAATGTCTCACTTTTCATGCATCAGTGTGTTCTTTAAGGTAAATGAGATTCTCAGTAGTAATGTGAACCATTAACTTCAAAGGCTCATAAGTAATTATGATGAACAAAATAAATACTAAGAGTAATGATATTTCTCTATTTAACAGTTGGTGAAGTTTATCACAAGTCTTACTTTGACTCCAGGAGGGCGGCCATGTTGAGCACAATGAACTGCAGGCAGGAGAGTTTAAGCTGCTCTGCGTTGTACATCGCAGCAAACTCCAGCAGCTCTGCAGCGTTCTTCAGAGTCACTGAGAAGAAACAAAGCAGGCCCCTCATTAATCATTTCAAACATATGAAAAGAAGCATTTATCATATATTTTCAATAACAAACATTAGAAATTTATATGTTTTAACACCTTGTATCATTTAGACAAGAAGGTTAAAAACAGCTTCTTATTAAATGGGTTAATTTTCTTTGTTGACCTTTTTAGACCTGAATGTGTTCATAATGTGTTCACACTGTCACTTCATTGTGTTGCACTTGTATAACTCAGTATTTCATTAAATTACAAGATTTTTTTTGCCAATTTTCCACCCATTCAAGTCGAGTAATGGTCATGTTGAGTACATATCCTTTGGAAATCAGTTTAAGTTTGTACAAACCTCGTCTCATGTTGTCCGTGACTAAATCACTGTACATGAACAAATTGTGTAATCTGCGTCTAAGAATTTTAATCCAACTAATTTGTATTCCTCATGTGACATGAATTTAGCTCTATTTCAAGATTAAAGGAGCAGACACAGATGAAGACAAATGAAAGGGCAGTGTCTACACAGAGAAAAAAAAAATACAAACAACATACAGTTCTCAGTGATGACGACTTCGCACATCTCCTTCAGCCGTGTGATTAGCATCTGGTCAGCCACAACCAATACATTACAGATAAACTCCACATTCAGGGACTCTGCAGAGCAAAGAAGAAAAACAGTATGCCCTGTTAATATGAGCATGTCATGCTAGATCAAAATGAGTCACTATCAAACTTTAAAAGATACCTTTAATGGAGGGAGATTCATCTGTGTAAATGTACTCAAGGATGACGTGCAGGATCTCTGAGCTAGTAGGCATCTCCAGGGCAGAACAGGATGTGGCCTTTGGAAAAAAATACAACATTATGATCAGTACCGGTCCTGTTAGGTCCTTACAGTGCATTTTTACAGTATGAAATAAAAAGCTGGAATACCTCAATCCAAGGGTTTCCGAGCATACTGTTAAAGTATTCTATAGAAAAGATTGACAAAAAACCTTTGTGACACACTTTGCAATACCAAAACTGTCAATCATCCAATCAGAGGTGAGTTTTGGTGCTGGTTTCTGTTGTAAGCATTCATGCAAAATAGCAACTACAAAGTCTTACCAAGTCTTGCACAGAGGACACTTTTGTGACATGGAAACTCCTTCCCATCTTCAGATTTCAGAGTGACATCACACAGGTAGGAGCTGTACGCACACAAACGGACTGATGTATCAGAAATTCCACATTTTCTAGTCAAATTTTAAAATCTATGGCTTCCGCTGTTATACACACCATTTCTTCTGGTAGAATTTAGGTTTGTTTCCAGTCTTCTTGTTAATGACATTGATCTTTCCATTTTCATATTTGACTCCGTCCAGTCTATGAAGGAATAAAATATGCATGATCAACAAGACATAACACCAGATCGAATGTTCCCTCAGGGTTAAGAGTGCAATCTCTCTCACCGTGCAGACAGGCTTCCAAGGCCGAGCTTTTTTGCCACACCCTGTAAGGATTTCAGAGGGTTGGCCCCTCCCTCGTTGGCCCCATGCTTGTCACCTTTGCCTCCTTTCCCCCTCTTGCCAGGCTTGGCACACTTGTTCTTTGCCTTGTCACCATCACCTTTGGATGCAGGGGGAAGAGAGCGATATACCTCAAGGGCTGAGCGACCTCTAAGGCCCAAGTCCTGCAGGCTGCTGATAAGCCTCTCCTGCTCTGAGTCCTGGCAAAAGCAAAGTATGCTCATCATCAAATAACCACAGATCCCTCAGAGGTTAAATGTTGTTCGAGGTGTAAGCACATAACTTGCTGCTCAGAGATAGAACATTAAATAAAAGTACATTTCTAAATGACACGAGCTCTCTCCTTTTCCTCACCTGATTCTGTCCATTGGATGCCACTGAGACTCTGGGCCGGGCCCCATGCACCAGCAGCTCACAGGAGTCAGTGTAGATGAAGTGCAGGGTGTACTCCAACAAGTCTGCCGGGATCTTCTCCAAAATGAGTAAATCGCAGCCCACGGCATCTTCGCTCTTCCTCACTTCTTCATCAGGCTCCTCGTCAACGCCGCCATGCTCAGACATGAACTGCTTCCGGAAGAACTCAGACTTCATGGAAAGGATGTACTTGTGGGCCGGAAAAGTGCGATCACCTGCCTGAAGGGTCACGTCATGGATACTGTCCATTTCGTCTGCCTCATCCAGAAGGCTCCGGAAGTGTTGAGAGAAGGATGGTGGAGAAACCATGGGAATCTCAAACAAGCTGAATAAAAGAAAGATGGAAGACATCATGATTCAAAAGAACTATAAAAAAAAAAAAGATCAATATCAAAAAAAAAAAGTGAAATCTGTGACCCAAGACAGAAAACATGAAAAAATATGAAAGTCTATTGTGAACAGACTTTTTTTAAATCAAGATAAAAATGTCAAACAAAAAATGCCTAAAAGAACAACAGTGTGATAAAGACAAGGTGCACAGAGCTGCCATGCTGGAAACATAGGCTAAAATAAATGAGTTTATATATATATATTTATATTTATATACATGACCAGCAGGAGATCAAATGAAAATATGTTTTTTTTTCTAAAAACAAACAATAAGACCAGATCAGCTATAGTCCATGTTTATGTCAAACCACATTAATGTACCAGCATTTGGTCGTAGGTCAATATTTAGTCCCTAATGACGGAATACTTGTTCCTTTTTCACCCCTCCCATCTCGTATAAAGAAGAAAAAGCAACCAGAGTTCAATGTTTGAACCTGAGGTAGGAATAGAATCATGTCTACATGATATTTAGGGCCCGAGCACCGACCTCGGAGCGAGGACCCTATTGTATCTGTAGTGGTTTTCCTTTGCACAAATGAATCGCTAATTTGGGGGCCTTAACGTGCACGAAACTCTCAATTTTTAGCACCCAGACCGGGAGAGCGTGAAATTTACGTATTATAGTGTTTCTGTACAAAATGGCTCAATGGCGCCCCCTTTTGATTTTTACGAATAGGTTTATTTACCTACCTATGAAAATGTTGAACATGCCGAGACCTACAAAAAAGTCAGTGGAAGTCATTGTCTAATGTCAACAGGAAGTCCGCTATGATTTTTTGAATGTCAAAAAACACTGTATTTTCCCTGTTTAAAGGGTACCTGTTTGAAAGCATCCACCCGAGGACGTTTATCTGATCAATTCAAGTTCGGTGTCAAATGAAAGTAGACAAGTTGAAGAATAAAAGTTGTGATCAAATCACAAGGTTTCAAAATAAGACATTGTTCTTTTTCATTTATTATATATGCTGTTAAAACCTTGCTGGTTGTGGTCGTTGTTTTATTAACAAACAGTATAGTTTGCTGAAATGATTTCAAACCCATTTCAACTGAGTCATAGAACTTGTAAAAAATGAAATGTGTTTATGATTTAATAATCACAGTGTTGAGCTTGGATGAGGAATAAAAACTCAGACATCATATCCTCCTCTTTGTATTAGTTAGCATCGTCTATCCACTCACTTGGATGACCTCACTAGTTTGGAATAACCTTCAGTATGATACTTACAAAGTGCCTATTGATGATTTCACAGATTTTTTTTCCTCCAGCTCAATTATCACTCAAGTGACACTCACTGGAGTTTTTAACACACTGTTCACACAGGTTATTTATCAGCTGATTTTTTTTTTGAGAGATCAGGCTTCTCTGACGGAGCAAATTTGCCAAATGTCTCATAAATGCACTCCATTGTGTGCAGCCTTGTCCATTCTATTCATTTCCTTTCTACACGTGCTGTTTACTACCTTGTTTTCGGGTCGGACTGAAGCACTCCATAATTTCTCCCTTTAGAGTCCATGGTGATGCTGACGGCTCGGTGGACAAACGGGAGTTTCTCCAGGCGGATTCGCTCGAATACTGTCCCGGCATCTGAGTGACCACAAACCTCCACACTGACCTCTAGAAGATTACAAGAAGCATAATGATCAAAATTCAATTCACTTACTCTGACTTTCATATTGTTGTCCTTTCAGTGCTTATCCTGGTTCACCTGCTAGGCTTTTTTTTTTAAAACCAATAAATAACTTTACATTAATATGTTTGGATCTTTTTTTAATTCATGTGTGACTGTGAGTGGTGATGGGTTGTTGTATAGTTTCTCTGCTGGGATGTTTGTGTTTCTTAAATGTCTTTTTGAATTCTTTCTGAGAAGATGTTTTAGAAGGATGCCATATAAATACAGTTAAACTTACTAACATTTAAAAAATGGCTTTATCTATCTAAGGTTAAGGATCTGACTGCCTTTAGCAACACACTAAAATAAGTCAGTGCATGTCCAATGAAAACTTGATACATTAAACAACAAGCCGTTACAAAACAATGGTCACCTTTATGATTCAATGTACCATGTAACTAAATTCCTCACCTTTCTTCTCCTCGTACTTCTTGTATTCTCCAGCCCACACGCCACTGAAGCCCTCCCCCTCCTGAGTCACAAACATCATGCTGTTCCTGCTGAGCGCTATGTCTGACATGAATACCTGACGCCCATACGCCCACCGGCACTGTCTCACCGAGCTGCCGCAGGACCGCCAGCAAAACACCTGACAGATAGGGAAAACGGAGGAGGGAGGAAATTTAAGGAAAAAGTTACAAACACAAAGTCTTAGTCACCTTTTTCATCTGAAGGACCCCGTATAGGTTTTGAATTGCATAACAGTCTACTTATACCATAGGTTAGATGACTGCAAGGGAAGAAAAGCTGGGTTAAAAATACAAAAAACGTTACATATTCTTTGTGCTTTCACTTCTGCAGACATCAAGGCAGTGACATTTAACTACAGCTTTATTCTCTTATAATGGATTTAATAATGAACGAATGCTTGCCCCCTTGAGGTCCTTTCTGATAGAATAAAAAGCATTTTTCTTTAATCATTTCTGCACTCACCCTGCCAGCTTCATCTAACGCCAAGATGGACACCTTCTCTCCTCCACCCTCGTTCAGGATCTGTGGAATCACACGGTGGTCGAGACTACCACCACTAACCAGAACCTTCCTGATGTTCAGCTGCCTGAAAAAGGATAAAAGGACACTAGGCCATGTGTAATATACTTCATCAGTGTGTCTATCTGTTGAAGAAGATCCTCGTTAATTAGTTAAAGATGCTCCTTTATTTGTAACTTGCGGTTTCTTTGACGTCTGCGGTAATGCAATGTTAGGAAACGGTAGGCGTGCCTTCCATTGAGCTTTTCAAAACCACTATGCAAAACTAAGGAAGTGATAACTGTGTCCAGTTCACTCGGCCATTTTACTGCCTGTGACTATTCAACACAGGTCTCCTTTGAATATCTTGGATGACGCAGAGCAGACAGAACCTCTGCTGTGCACATATCAACCCGATCATTACGAAGAGTACAACTTAAATTCTTTACAAAATCTTCTTGAACTTTTCCTGCTCCATGTGACTCTGTATCACAACATGCAGCCTCTTGATAACATTAACATGATATTTTCCATAACATTGGTAATGGCATGCTGGATATTGGACCTGCTCAGTGTAGACTGTGTATCTTTGTGTGTATCTTTGATATATCACAGACAGTATAAGAGCTACTGTTGTGTCGTCGTGAAACTGAACTGACCCTTTACTTTAAGATTCAGTTGTGTCTGCAGTGTCATAGTTGGTTTAAGTTCTCCTGTCTCTTATACCTTGAAGCCAATTTCTTGCACTGGTAGTCGGCTAACAGGTAGACGTCCCCCTTCTCAGTCACGACCACCGTCGCTCCATCACTAGCTGCAGCCATCGCTATGGTAACATCCTTGTGGTGCAGGGCTGATACCTGCCGAGGGGCAGTAACACATTTCTCTCCATTTGGATCCAACAGGTAACCTGGAGAGTTTTACACAAATATAGAAAAAAAATAAATGTTACATGACTACAATGGGTTTCTCATCAGCAGTGAGTGCTTAAAACTGGATTTTTGCAGAAAAGATACAAATAAGAAATCGCACAATAGTCTTTTGTCAGTCTTACCCATCTGGCCTCCATTGAGTCCCATTGTGTAGACGGCCTCCCTGGTCCACAGCACTGTGTGGAATCGTCCTGCAGCCACTCCAATCACTGTCCTTCCTTTCAGCGTCTTGGAGAACACCTACATTCACAGCAAAATACAGAAACTATAAGCTATTTTATACAGATTTTAAGACATTTTAAGTAAGAAAGAAATGAAAAAAAGTTGTTGTACTTTGTGATTTCATTCAACATAATCTGATAATCATCCCTTTAAAAAGATATCCATTCCAGCTATTTCCTACCTGTTTAGGGACATGTGCTGATGCTGGAGGAGGAGCCAGGCCCAGCTGGTGAAAGCTGTTGAGGCCAAAGGTGTAAACATAACCTTCTTCAGTCAGCACCACTGTGTGGTCTTTAGCTGCAGCCACCTGAGAGCAGTGGTGGGACATCAGGCCTTCCACCATCCGAGGAACCTGGGAGTGAGAAGGGGTGGATATTGAGAATGAAAAACAGACGTGCAGACATTTCAACATCTCACTGCTCAGTGTTATGCCTTTGACTGTTTTGACAAATAAAAGGTGCAGGAGATTTTTAACACTGTGCAGTACCTCCTGTGTTTGTTAAGTTTGTTGAGATTAACACAAAAAAAAACAGTTTCATATGTAACAAAGATAAATCCAGAGTTATTATTTAATGCATAAAGCTTCTGAAGTTGACGACTAAACATTTCCTCCAGATAAGTTAAAGTTTCACTTTTTTTTTACAGCCAGGTCCTTTTATAAGGACGGTATCGATACATGAACGTGGAGGAACTTTGTGTTGTGCATTTAAATTCTCATTCTCTCAAAAAAAATGTTAAGAAGTGTGAAAGTGAGAACGAAGGTTTTAAGTTGGTGCTTATATGATTTAGAAACAATCAAATTTGCACAGAAATTAGGACACCAAGACCTGATGACTTAACAATATTAGTAGACCCACATTTTAACTTTACGGTTGTAAGAGTCAATGCTATCTTCAGTTTGACATCTACATACAAAAGTATAGTCACCACCCACCATCACCCCACCCCCAATATATAATTAGCCATTAGCCTCTCTGTCCACTTTATTTTAAATACCTCCTTATGAAGGTTATAACAGCCAGTTTTTGTTGATTTTTCTATCATTAAAAAAAACAAACAGACAAAAGTAAAAAAAAAAAAAAAAAGATTCTTTGTATTTGATTCTATTTACAAATGGTTTGTAAATAGAATCAAATACAAAGAATCTTTTTCAGGTTTAACCTGAAAAGGAGGATAAACAAACTAGTGAAACCCCACCCCTTCTCAATAAATCATTAATACTCCTAATTGATATCCAATCAAGCATTTCATACTTTCTTTTCTAAATTTGAATAAATATAAAGCAATGTAGTTTATTGTATCTATTACCAGTCATGTCATTTTGCTATTGGAAAACATTTTCCAGATGTCAGTATGAGCCGCTGATGATTAAAACCTCAATAAAAGGCTTGTGTTTAAACAAGAGTCTCTATGACAGTCTCAGTTTAAACTAAATATTATAAACTTTGTAAAGGTATAATATATGTGTTGGCTGCCTTAAGGATGATGGGCATTAAATATTACAGCGTTACACTTTTATCAGAGTCAAAAGACCTAAATGATGTCAAGTAGACATTCAATCTGAAGAAGTTAGTCTTCTAGGTCTGCAGGCTGCAGTTCAAAGCATTTAGTAGTCGAGGTAGAAACACAAAATGTTTCTCAATTTAAAAATCTATGTTTATGCAGCTGTGGTCAGTGAAGAACCGCTATCTTTATTATGAATGGATTCAGATAATGATCAATTAGTATTAACTGTCAGACTTTTGAAGTGATAGCTCTGAAAAGGACTCCCTTATACTTTTTATTTGATTTGGCACATCTTGTTCCAAAATTCCCTCTTACAAGTCTCACCAGATAAGTCTGTTCATCTCCATGGCCGAGTCGTCCTCCCTGTCCATGGCCGCAGGTAAAGACCTGGCCTTTCTGTGACAGGAACACAGAGTGGAATTTACAGAGGACCACCTGCAGACAGGAGAGACCATTAAACATTAACATATGTATGATTTTCTGCTTTTGCTTTTTATTTTGAAATACTTAACAACCTATTCTGAGAAAAAAAGCTGATGTTTGTGTCGATCAAGTCTTTTGTCATTATAATGTTGACCTCATAGCCTAGGCTGTGATGCATCTCTTTCCATGTACCTTAGCCAAGACCTCTTGTAGTGATAGTAAAACACTAAACCAATAAAGGCCTGGGCACAAGTGGAAAAGCAAACATCATTACTAATACATTGCCCCCCCTCAAGCTTTCAATAGAGACCAGTGATGTTTCCCAAAGTATCACATTGATGTAGACATCCACACACATGCACACACACTACTCCAGTTCATTTAATTAAAAACATGTCATTGTGGAATTAATATTTAACCTCTGGCACCTGCTCTATTGGGCCAGGAAGATAAAAGACTATACCGATGGCACTGGGTCATTGTGTGGTCATGAAATCAGACCCATCTGTCCCCCACTAGGCTTTATGAAATGACTCTGCATGACAAGCCCTGCAAGGCTGAAAAACACCTCAAACACAGGGTTTCTTCTGTAAACACCAGATAATGGGAGACCCAACTCACCCGATTATAACCTCTGAACAAGCGCACACGCTGCTTTCAAATGTCAGGTCTTTACAATAGATTAAAATGACGGTATTTCTTACACTGTCATTCAGTATTACTTAATCAACTACAAATAGCACCTGGTGTGTACTCACGCCACTGGGGGTAGGTGCACCGGTGCCAGAAGCTATATTAATCACACTAAGAGCATTCACATGACAAACACATGAAATAGTAGCCAGGCTGGCACAGCATGTCTACATAGTGCAACCATGCACCCACCAGCTCCATACAGTCCCACATTAATATTATACAGGTCCTCTTTTTGACTCAGTCAAACATCATCACTGAGGGATCCCCCTCCTCCCAGAACCATATTGAGCCAAGAACACTGTACATGCTTCCCTGCAGCATACCTAATAAATGTGACCTGATGTGACATACCATGGTAATACATTCACAAACTTTTTTCATTTGTCAAAAGTTCAATTAAACCTCTTTTCTTACGAGTAAACGTGAAAACTTCCAAGAATAACCAGTATTTGTACTGCTGTGGTTTGTATTGGTAATGCTCACAGGGAAACACTCTTTTTTTTTTTTTTTTTTAAATGCTGATTGAGCATCAGAGACGGTTGTGTAACACACTCCTGGGAGGGGGTGTTTTGCTGGTTTACCCAGGTGGTGTGGCTTATTTGGACTACCTCTGTGCAGTTGCTTTTTTAAATTTATTTTATGCAACACATGTTGGCACAGAGTTGTGCTTCAGGTCATTATGGTTGTGACACATCTGAGTTTGGTTTAAGGGGAGGGAAGCCCCCCATGCTGTAGGAAAACACTTCCCTGTCCCCTGGAGAACTGGGATAACATCACAGTGTTGCCTACCTGCTTGATGTAAACTCCAGTCCTAGCAAACACATCCACAAGCTCAGGGTGCTGTCTGCTCTCCTGATTGCCATGACCCAGACTGAAATTAGTATTGTTTCCCCACGTGTATACTTCTGTCGGGTCTTTAATGAGGAAGAAAACACAATTAAAAGCACAGACAAAACACTGCTTTCTACCTGAGCTCGTTTTAACCACCGGTCCCTTCTACCATTACGAGAAGGCAAGTCATTTGAATAAAATCAACAACAAGGCAATCCAGAAAGTTTCATATAACACATATAGGACCTTAATGAAGAAGCAAAGGGTCATGTAAAAACACTTGTAAAAAGATTTATAAAATGATTTTTAAATGGTAAATAATATGTTAGATGCATTAAAGTTAGAGATTCTATCTGTAATTTAAAAAAAGGAGAGACCATACTAGTTAAAAAGACACATTATAACCCACAGGGATCCTCAAATCCCTGGCCTGTACGAGTGTGAAATACTTCATTAGCTTGAATGAGTCATATTGCTCATTAGCCTTGTGATAAAAACAACAGAGTTACACAATTTTAAGTTTCTTCCTCAATGTCATTCAGGTATAGGGAATGTCACAAACATTTCAGCACAAGCTAAATCCTCTTACTCTCACAATTGATTATTTGTATTGCGAGGGAAGCTGGAGTTTTAACATCGAAAAACCTTTTTAAATGTCTGAATAAATATTGAGTGAAGTTTTTTCAGTATCTCAGAGAGCATTGGTCTATCGTACCAGTGTTTTTGAAGATAACATGTGAAGGTCGGTCCTTCATTGTGAGGTCCATGACAGAGAGACCCTCCTTGTCCTGAGTGGAAAGTAGCCCGCCATGCTGAAACAAAAATAAATAAATAAATAAATAAAATACCAAAAGTAAGTAATTCAAGAAGAAAGAAACAGTTCAAAGAAAGAAAATACATTTTAACAAGATTTATTTTTTCCTGGAACTCCCTGTGATTTTCCATGTTAATATTTATCATTTAATGAATTTTGTCATAAAATACCATTTAAGGAGAACACCTTTAGGTACTGGACACACATTTTTAGGTAATCCAAGTTAAAACCCTACCTTGACCAGCGATATGAGACAGTGGATCTGTCCATAGAAAGCACTGCGATGCAGAGCGGTCCAGCCAGATTCCTTATCCTTCACCATCAGGTCAGCATTCTTACTCTCAAGCAACCACTCCAGTAGGGCCTTCTTTCCCAATGAAGCTGCCAAGTGCAGGGCAGTGCGACCAAAGTTATCCCGCAGGGTGGCCGCATTGTGGCAGTATGAAGTCAGGAACGCCCGTAGCTGCCCCTCAGAGCCACCCGTTAGTGCAGCTACAACCTCATCTGCATGCTTCTGTGAGCGGCATCTTGGGGTGCACTCTGGTGGTGCCAGACTCATCCTGACCTCTATCAAATCCTCAGTGAACCCTCCACCTTTTTATATTACAAAGTCCTTATGACAGCCCGCCACCCACAACTTTAAACAAACTTAAAAACACCACAATGTGCAGTGACAAAAAGAAAACACAGTAAAAACAACGTTTTACTGTCACAGAGCTGCTCTCAAAGAAGAAAATAAAATGTGTCAACAAAAGGTTGAGATGGTTTGGAGTGCTAGAATTGTGCTTGTGTTGAGGTTCCACTGCACCCTAGCAACCCCAGAGCCTTTCTGTGGCTCGTTTCAGTCCACCATCTCAACCAAGGGTTGGTCACAAACTAAGGTGCTTTTAGCATACAATGGCATCATGAATTTAATAAATACAAAACTTCTTGTGCGTTTCATACAAAGTTATACACATTAATGTTTGCAAAAATATATACTCTTTAAATACTCTTAATTTACAAAAGGCAATTTTACCAGCAACCCTCTGACCTTCTAGCCCAGCAGTCCAACCATCAAACTTGAGGGGAAAGGCCCCCTTTCCCCCCAAAATTCTCTGTCTCTTTTTCAAAACTCCATAATTGTAGAGTGCACCTAAGGAAGAAAGATCACAGTGAGTTATCACTAAATACCAGCCAACATTCACACTTAACAGTTTGCAACCGTGAACATGCCTGTGACACTGTGTTAGGGTGCTGTAGTAGTGAAATGAGATCCAAAACTATAAGGTTAAAGGTCATAACAAGTTTGGCCTAATAACAAACTGGAGAGGTCAGAGGTCGGATCTATTGATATCTGTACATCTATTCGACAGCGCTGTGCAGATAAGACCTAAACAAATACATTTTAACTTTGCATATGGGCCTCTGGAGACTAGAAGAAAGTGCCCGGTCATCACAAACGTTGCCTAAATAACTTGATTATGTAACAAGCTAAGTTAGCGGACAACATTAGCTTGCTAGTTTTCAATTTGGCTATACCCCAATTCAAGCCCACAAGGAATCACACGTTAAAAAACAGGGCTGCTAAAACAATAAGGACCCTATATGTATATTAGAATAACATTACTGATCATCTTTTCCCTCAGATGTCACACACAGGTTACAAAATTATTTGCAAAATGTGCAAAATGAAGAGGCTACTTCTCTTAGCTAAGTGTTAGCACATAGGGAGGAAAGCGTTACACTAAAAGCCCCATTACATTAGAAAGTAATGTGTATTTTCTTATCTGCAAGCTGAGACACAGAGTAGGAAAATCAACTATAACGGCATAGGTAAGAAAAGGGGGGCAAACGTTTTCACCTGAGGATAGTTATCCTAAACAGTTAGCTTAGCGTTAGCTTAGCTGACACATCATCGAGAGCTGACGTTGGCATTATGATACGTTTTTAAAGTAACGTCGTTTAGTTTCTTACCTTCCGTTAGATAAAGAAAAACGATGACATGGAGAAAGTAGCATCAACAACGTACATCCAATGTGTCATTACTACTGTCAGCTTTTAGCTCAGGTGCAAACGTTGACAGGGCTTGAAGTCTGAAACCCTGCAGGTAAAACACTCACTAGTGTCGAGCCTCCTGATTGGTCCAGGCATGTGTATCCCAGTAGTTGATTGGTTCATTTTGTGGGTTTGTTAGTGGGCTGTTGCTGTACCAATGATGTCATCGGCAATGTTTAGTCTTTTATTATTATTATGATTCTGGGATTGATATTATTAACTCTGTTATAAACTTGATAAACATTATATAACAACCAGATAACAACAAATTATTATTATTAAATAAAAAAGATGAATTAACATTTTGCCAGTCATGCAAGTCTTAAACAATAATTGTGTAGCGCACTTAACAGACTTTTTTTTCTTCCTAAAGCACGACAGTTACACAAAGTGTTGTCCTTTTCAAAAGAGTTTCTACATTGTTGTGACAAAAAATAGCCTATAAAAATGCCCCAACCCTGTAAAAATATCAAACTTAGCTTCAGGTGGAGAAATTTAATGTTCAAATTTATGTGTCGATTAAATAACTCACAAAATGTCATTATAATGTCACTGACCCAGCCCAGACTTAGCGACACAAGGTATTCCTCGTGTTTCTGGAAACACCCCTTTGTTAATGTCCTGTATTTATATATCTGTGCTTTTTTTTATAACGATATGGACCTATGGGTCTGAAATAAAGTATAAAGTATTGTTTGATCCTGGTTCCATGAAGCAATTGTCACATTGACTGAGGTCAGGATGGGGTCAGAGTAGGGTAAAGGTAGGGTTACATTGAGTTCTTCTCAGGGGCTTCCAAATATGAGATATTGATGAGCATGCCCTCCCTGACAAGTCATGCATGAACACATCCAAGTTTTTTTAAGCAGTATTATCCTGCATAATCCAGCAGGCAATTTGTCCACTCATCATTTGTTGAAAGAATATTGAAAACAAAATCAGACCATATATTAAGAGAAAAAAGTTAAACTGACCATTCCCCTGTTTTAGAACAATGTTTTTGAAGCCTAACAAAGCTTTCCAAGGTGAATATGTTGAGTTATTCAATTAACTCGATTTGATTGACTCTAGCAGAATAAATGTGTCAGTTCATCCTAACATATCAATTTTGACCATTTGCTCCAGCACATAGATAGCTAAAGATAGCAGTGAAGAGCCTAAATTTTAACATTTGCGCTTTTATATGATAAGTAAACCCCCTTTTAGAAAATAAATGTATACCCCCCCCCCCCCACACACACACACACACACACACACAAAATAAAAATAAAAAACAACATGATTTAATTTAATGTGTCGGTTTAAAGAAGGGAAGAATCATCTCTGATTTGCTCTCGGTTTGAGTTTGTTGTTTAGGTGGAACTGGATCATGTTAAATATAAAATTGTCATCCAAACAAATGGCATCTTGACATCCCTGGGTGAGATATGAAGATCAATTTATCATTAAGGGTCCCTAATGAAAATTCAATTTTCAAAAATATATAGCAGTAAAATATGGATTCCTTTATGTGACGTTATCACTGAATAAAATGTTGGATGTTTCCTTCACCTGATTTCTCTCAGCCTTAGGGTTGTGCATGTAGGCCTTTAAAATGGGTGTTCGATTCTTAATGATTTGTTGCCTATTTTCCCTATACTTAATTGCTTATAGGCATTATAAAGATATTATAATAGCCTTCAATAATTATATCTGAAAATGTGCAAGTGGTCACTTAACACGGAGTTGCAACTAAACCATCACCAAATAAGCCTATCTGATAAGTACAATGAGGCTACCTCATTTTACAGTAACATTGCTCGGGACGTCATTATAGCTCCGTCGCAGACCCTCAGTGGTTCCTGGACCCCCAGCACATATCATTACAAGCCGAGATGCAATTTTCACAAGATGTTTGATAGTGACTTAAGATAAATATAAAAGAAAAACAATATAGGATCCTTAGTAAAATATTTCATTTAAAATCCGAATAAACCTGTATGAATGTTCTGTTCACCTCCCCCTTTTCGTCAAAAAATGGTATGCTCCCACCTTCCAACGCTGTGCACAGTGCTGCTCTGTTTAGTCTCCCCCTCCATAGTCCCGCCGTGTACAAGATCCACAAGCTGGAAGTAGCCTACGTACATGGCAGTGTTTGGAGACACGCAACGTTTTCTGCCTCTGAAATGGTCGTAAGTTGTTTGCCGTAGTTACATCTGCTTCGCACTTTTTTGCCTTTTAAAGCATCGATTGGTTTTTTAAACAGTCTGAGGTTGAGAACAAACGAAGAGGATTGTCCTAGAAGTTTACGAGCGTCCTTTATCGCCAAGGAAATGTAGACTTTCCCTAAACCAGGATGGTTTGGGGGTAGTTATGTGGAGTTTAAATAGGAACTCGGGGCAGTTTTTCGAAAGGAGAAAAAGCGGGATAAACAGTTGAAAAAAAAACTTTCCCCTGGTCCCTTAGAAGATCGAGGCGGTGACTGGTTTGTGTGGCTGGGGAACAATCTTTACGCACAGTCTGCCACAGACAGATTTGTAAAAATCCAAGATGCGCCTGTTGAGCACGTCATGCGGATGGAACCGCGAAGACAACAGAGGGAGAGTACTGAATTCTGGGATGATTTATTTGCTGTTGCTCCTCTGTGTCATATTGACCTGTCACGGTTGTCCAGACAAGTGTTTGTGCGTTTCACAAACTGTGAAATGCCAAAACCAGGACTTGAATGACATTCCGCATTCTTTACCAAACAACACCAAAGTTCTGTTCGTCACAGGAAACGACATTTCCGGTATTAGTGTGGACTCTTTCCCAACCCGCCTAGAACTGTTAACAGATCTCTATCTTAGTGGGAATGAGATTGAGTCTGTGGATGTACAGGCATTTGAAAACTTGCCAAACCTTGTGCGACTGGACCTTAGCAATAACAACATTCTGAATTTCAGTGAAAGAGCTTTTCCCAGTGAGAACAAAGTGCAAGTCTTGAACCTCAGTAGTACTTTTCACAATCATACCTTCATGGATGAGTTTCTGGGCTTCCTGCAGAGTGGAAACCTCGATCAGCTGACAGTCCTGGACCTGTCCAACAATGACCTTGTGATTCTTCCAGATGACATATTCTCCAGCCTCTCCCACCTGGTCAACCTCAGCCTGCAGAACAGCTCCATCATCTCCATTCCGAATGGGACGCTGAAGGTGCCGCTGCGTGACCTTGACCTGAGGGACAACAGCCTGAGGGACCTTCCCACCGCCACCCTGGTGCAGTTCGACCACAAGCCTGGACTCCGAATCCAGCTGGCGGGGAACCCCTGGCGATGCGACTGCTTCATCGAAGACATGCTGCTCTGGCTGAAAAACACTACTCAGATCGTGGACAGGCAGTACCTGACCTGCGCAGATCCCGAGGCCCTCAGGCGCAGCCACCTCCTGCATCTAGAGCTGTCACAGCTGAAGTGTTTGGGTGACATGGAGGGCGTCCTGGAGACTTCTTATGTTTTTCTGGGGCTGGTTCTGGCTCTTATTGGCGTCATATTTCTGCTGGTTCTCTACCTGAACAGAAAAGGTATCAAGCGTTGGATGTACAACATTCGGGATGCTTGTAGGGACCATATGGAGGGGTACCATTACAGGTACGAGATAAATTCTGACCCCCGTTTGGCCAACCTGAGCATCAACTCAGATGTGTGAGCAATAGTGGGACAGTGTCATGGACCTCACAGTGAGATTTGAAATGACTTGTACTGTTAAGAGTTGCATGAAAGTCTTCCTCCCCTTCCCCCTTTCCCCCTTTGATGCTATACAGATTTGACATCTGTCATGACTCCTTATTACCCCCCTCCCCCCCCCCACAAACTCCATTCAACCACTGCCGCATGTCTTATAAAAGTACCTGGCAGCTGTGTGTCTTCCGTGTTGCATTGCATGGGCAATGAATTCTGGTAAACGGTCGCTGTTGTTCTTTTGGAAGAGCTGCAAAGAGTGATATGTTCTATTTTTACTTTTCCTAAAGGAGAAACGGACGGAGTTAGGTGACTTTGTGAAAGAATACCTGTCGATAAACAAACACTCAGCTGGTCATTGCATCCTTGTCATTATGCCTCTGCTGCAGAGAAATGCTATACTGCTTGTTTATGAGTTTGTTATTTTTAATATGTGAATTGTGATATAAAGTATGCCCTTTTTGAACGTTTATAGTGCACATTGCATAGGTTTTTTTTGGATTACTAGATAGATGTAATTGCTCTTTTTTTCTGTGAAGATATTCAGCTAAATAAAAAGCCTCTGGATTGCTGGTATCTGTCTTGACTGAGGACCTTTAATCCTATAAGTGAGGAATGTGATCCACAGGCTTTGATGGAGGAGATACTCATTCCTGAGGCAGCAACATAGCTAGCATGAGCTATGTGGAAAAAAAACATTAAATCAGAAAATGTATGAAGGATCAGCACATGAAGAATCTCAACAGTTTGGGGTTAGTGTGTTTTATGCGGTGGGAAATAAAGTCAAATTGAGAAGTTGAATAGAGGAGACTCTGTCTGAATATAAATGAGCACCCATCTGCGGGTCTTAAGGTGATGAGAGTAGCCAACAGTTATCTCCCATCCAATTTGCTTCCTGCTGTGAATCTGATTTAAAAAAAAAAAAAAAAAAAAAACCTTGGCTCTGCAGTGAATTCCCCAAAAGAAGGTCTTTGAGCTTCAGCCAGTGGGCTCCTTTGACGTCCAATAATCTCGAGAACACACTAAATGCCTTTCAAAATATTCCAGCTGCAAAAAAAAACGTAAGTAATGGTGTTTCCTGGCACATGCTAATGAAGGCAAACTGAGCCCCCTTATTCACTTGGGGGACACAGAGGTTTTATGAAAATGAGCTCAAGCTGCTTTGCGCTCTACGTAACCCTGTTAAGGGGGAAGTGACATTCATAGGAAAAGTGTTTTTTCATTAGTGTTTTCTTCCCAATTGCTACATTTCACGCTGTCCAGTATAATATGGTAAATAATGAATGTGTGGTTTTCCTTTTTGAAGAGTACCATGCATGTTGCTGTCTAGCTGTCTATATTAATGAGGGTGTTTTTGTGTCTGCACACAGGAACGACTGTGAACTTCCTTGGCCTGTTGAAGAGCACTCAGAGAGATAATAATTTCCCTCTTCACTCATCTCTCACTCTCTTCCCAATCACACACACACACACACACACACACACACACACACACACACAGCATCTCTAACAACTGGCCCTACATAGCCTGCAGCTACCCGTCATTTGTAGTAGCACAGCATGGCTTTTGCACAGATTTCCATCACTGTAGCAACAACAGTGTGTCGTCATGGTACATATATGGATTTCGGTATAAATTAAGTCATATTTTGCCATCAGCTGCTGCTGTAATTCTGATCTCTGGATGTGTCTGATTACTCTCATTTGGTAGGAGAGCGCGCTGTGTAACACTATCTGTCTGGTCTGGTGCTCTGTCTGGTGTTAATCTGTATGTCTCCTAACAAACACAGCAGCCACTCTACTGTCTCTGAGGTTGAAGATGTGTCGTCACACCTTTGATTCACACGTTCAGCCTTGAGATATCTTTGTTTAGGAGACAGTTGTTCCAAAGCGGGATTCTAATCTTGGAGATAAGCAGGGGTGTGTAAAGTTGTGTAGTCACTAATATGCTGCATGTTATTATTCTCTACGCCTTTTGGCTTCTGTTGTGATGATAAATAAAGGAAATAAAGGAAGATAAACCTTCCTTTTTGGCTCTGACATCCTCCTGAATGTCATTTTGCAGGTTAGTTTCAGCTGCTTAAACAATCCAAAGCCCGATGGCTGTTAGTTACAGAAGCTTGTTTCCTCACTCTGACTTTGTAATTGTCGCAGGTTCATTTTGAAAATGGATGGTCTCACTTCACACAATTCCCCAAAGTGAGGCTTCTTTACCTCTTCGTCCCAGGAGGACCACACAGGTGCAGGCTGCTTACAACCTAATGTTTCCACAGAGACCGCCTGTGAGTATTCCTCCTCCTTCTCCTTCTCACACACTCTGCAGATTCATATTAACGAGTGATTTTGCCCAGCCACGCCTCGAGCTACGCTTGGTGGAGCTGGTGTAATTACAGCGAGGAAACTAAAAAAAAAAGGAAAAAGCCAGTGAGGGAGTGAATGTTTGAAAGGGAAGAATGAAACAGATGAGTTTGGAGAGTGCTCTCTGTTCTGTTAGCACGGCAACACCTTCTCTGGCTGGCTCAGTGGCCCCTTTGTGCTTGTTAACACAAGTCTCAAAACAGCTTAGATGTCTAAATAGCTGGCCGCTGACTTATGGTGTCAGCTGAGATTCAGAGAGGCAGTGGCAGGGCTCGGGCTGCTCCCTGGACTCTTTCAGTTATCTGTTAGAGTCGTCGCCTGAAGCTTATTTCCTGACAGGAGAAGGACTATGTACTGAAGCCAGAATATTATGTGAAGCAGACAGAAGTCTTTTTTTTCACGGATATGCTCGACTCACATCTTAGGGTAAAAAAAAAAAAAAGTCAGTCTTCATTTATTTCAAAATCTTTTGCCAAATTTCAGGCGTTAGCTCCTATGATGCTTCTGTAGTCGACAGTGTTAGGCAATTAAGGTGGGTATCCTGCAGAACAAAATGTTGTCCTTGGGCTACTGTCTTTCCGCTGCAGTTCTACATGGCAAAACTCTGCCTGTGGAAATACAGGAAATTACAGAGTTATACAGCGAACAAGAGGAAGGCTCTTCAACTCTAGTTGATCCCCTCTTTAATTTAGTAACTCACATTTGGGAAACCCTCCTTTTATCTCAGGCTAGAGTCCATCAGGCGGAGCATGGCTGCAGCGCCAAATAATGCTACAATCTTTCATGTAATCTGTAGCTTTTAACTGCACATGGGAGACTTCTGTTGTCTGTCTTTAGCCTTCCAGACAATGGGTGAACAAGGCCTGAGGGAGAAGAGCTGTCGTCAAGAAAAGTCTCATCACTTGTTGCCTTTCCATTATGTGGAAAGCCTTAGAGAGGGATACGGATATAAAAGTATATTCAACACAAAAGCACATTCTGAAAACTTGGTAAAAACACAGACAACAAGCACTCTAGTACCAGGGTTAACACAGTAAACCAGCCTACAACTGTGCACACAACTCCAGCACTGGTTGCAACTGAACTTTAAAATATAGATGCAGTCAGATAGAATGACTTAAATCAATAATCACAATGGTTTTGTTTGAATTGTTCTTGTATTTTAAAGTAAATAATTACCCTAACACTATGGAAAACAACTGGTCTTTGAAGCGAGTCGAACCCTGGCCCCTATCCCATTTACCTCCACACGTTCACACTGTTCCCTGCTAACAGCCATGTTGTTGAGCCCTCTTTAATATGCCAGTGCACCTTTGCAGTGTGGAGAGACAGACTGGCAGGTTATCAGATTGCCAGAGTGCCATAATTACATTCAGTACACCACACTGGTCTGCTGCTCCACAACACCTGGCATGTTGCCCCAGCCACTGACCTTTCTCTAGGAAAAAAATAAAACAATCCAGCCGCGTAAATGGCAGTCACACAGAGCACGCTTTGTAGACTGGAATTATGATAACGATTTTTTTTTTTTTTTTTTTAACATAGCAACAGAAATT
This sequence comes from Labrus bergylta, assembly GCF_963930695.1. Classification (NCBI taxonomy): domain Eukaryota; kingdom Metazoa; phylum Chordata; class Actinopteri; order Labriformes; family Labridae; genus Labrus; species Labrus bergylta. The sequence goes on along the minus strand of NC_089202.1, from coordinate 2,157,363 downwards.
CACTCAATCTCTGTGATGTAGCACCATTGCTCCTGATCTTTAGGAGAACAGGGCTCTGCTGAAGGCCTGGACTACTTGGTCACAAAAACCATCACCTCTGCAACCTCCCACCACATGAGATGCCTCTGCTTCTCCTAATGTGGATTTATGACACCGTACGCAGGCTTGTTTATAAAAGCCTGCCTCCTGTTGAGCCATGTCGGCCTTAATGAACAAGCAGCCTCCTAAACGAAGACGGATCTGAGCTGACAGCACTGTGGTCTCTTGGAGCGAGCTCGGCGTCTGCCACACGTGCTTGAGGGACAGAAGCAGGGAAGTGCAGAGATAGGGCAAACCCAAGATGTCTGACGGCTTTCCTTGCTAATATTGTACAACGATTCAACCCAATAAAGAGCATGTTAAATGTCAAAATGAATCCCAGGAATTACCTGTTATTGTAGGATTCGAGGCACTGAGGCTACATGTGGGTTTTTTTTACAGAATGATGAATATAACTGCATGATAGTTGAGGATAAATGTTTCTGATATGCTGACCTTTCTCATGTGACCTTCAGTCTTTGAAGACCTTGGACGATAGATAAATAATTTCACAAAGATGGTTCTGTTTTTATCTTGTGATTTTCTCCCTGAAGAGAAATGTCTCTCGTGACCATATTTTAATGATATCAAACAAGACTAATGTTCACTCCCCCCTTCCCCAAAAACACCCAAAATAATATAGCATGGTGCACATCAGAGAACTTCATTTAATATCTCTTTCTTTACAAATCTAGAGGTCAGTCTTTGATAATGATGTTTTCTAAGTTCTGCAGGAAACATGCTACCAGGCACACATGGAGAATGTGTGTGTTGACTTCTCAGCGCTATAATAATGATAATGGCAGAGCTGATCAGTTTGAAATTCTCAAAAAGAGCCGTTGTTCTCACTTTAATACTTTTTCTGTAAACTCAGAATTATAAACCAGCCTGCCTTGTAATGGCTGTAACAGAAGAGAAAAGAGTAGCCTTTTCATTACACTTTAAACCTCCCTAGAGACTGATTAATGGGTGGACATATTCGTCTGATGCTGGACTCTAACTATCAAGTGCTCTCTTGTGTTCACTCTAAAACAGAACGTGAGAGGCCCAAGTGTTTTTGCACTAATTTGTTTCTTAAATTAGCTGATATCTTGACAGGCGTGCTGAGAAGATTGTTGGCTTTGGGCTTTTAAAGTCAGTCATCTTCCGTTACAAAAAGCAAAACAGACCACAAACTTGTCTGAAGCTGCTCTCTGCTTTGACTGGCTTTAGGGGTTTCTATCCAAGAAATGAATTGCAGTGTGGGATCCTGTTCATATTTGGCAAATCATTCAAAAATAATTATAAGACGACATTTTGGATTTTTTTTACTAAAGTCATTGAAGAGTGCTCAAACAATCATTTGATATTCAATATAAGACAGCAAGATGGTTAAATTAAAGTACATTTCTATTGTTACTTTTACTGTTTGGAATTCTTTTCTAGAAGTCTGATCTTATGGAAACATGTTTATTCTGCAGCCCAGTTATACCATATACCTGTATAATGTGTGATAATGACTCATATTAAAGAGCCCATATTATGCCCTTTTTGGGGTTTGTATATTTAATCTATGTTCTTTTGTACGTTTGCTAAAGTTCTAAAAAAGTGTCTGTTTTCATGTACTGCTCCTCCTTGCTCCCTCTACGGTCTGAGTCCGTCAGCTGCACTCTGCTGAGCCCCCACTGCAGAGCCCCACGTGGGCCAAGTCTGCTCTGATTGGTCTGCCGAGCCGCTCTGTCGTTATTGGTCAGTTGCTCAGCTGCTGGGCTTGCCACAACAAGCCAATGGGCTTAGATCAGTGATCTCACACTGACAATGACGCTGCACTGACAAATTTTTATCGAGGGGGGCTAGAACCGAGCATTACATGCAGCTAATGCTACAGCTAACAGGAGGACGTAGGAGAAGCCGCGTTTCCGCAGACTTTGAATTTTTGCACATAGATGTGCCTAAACATTCACAGGACACTTGAAAAACACACTAAAGAGCATATAAAACCAGAAAAAGCATAATATGGGACCTTTAAAATCATCACAGCTATTTACAATGTCTGAACTCACTGTGCTCTTACCTTTAATCAGTGTTACACTTCATGTGTGAAGGATGCCAAAACAGTGGATGGTTCCATTACATGTCAACATACAGTAAGTATGTGTAAAACTGTGGAGCCCAACTGTATTTTGTAGTTTGAAAAGTGTGCACCTTCATTTAAAATTTCTGCCTGCTCAATTGAATGGATGCAAAAAAAATAACAATATTTTTTAAACAATAGGCACTCAAGGCTTTCAAATGACAAAGGTGACTCAGATCATGTTTATTACATCCATGATGGTCATGACATGTGCACGTGACCTGTCTGTTCATTGGGGACAACATGTGGGACCCATAGCACCTACGCTGTTTTACATTGCTGTTGCCGGTCACTGTAGCTGCACCCTTTTTAATCTCAGATGCACCGTAAGTCTTTTTGTTCTAGAAACGGGCCAGCATTATGGATATACTTCTTTTTTTTATTTTGCTCAAAATATGGTATTCTCAAATGTGATTATATGTACTGGCATACATGTCAACCATTCTGTCCGGTACTTAACTGAGCTGATTTAAAGTTTGAAAGGAAAGATAACATTTGCATTAGACTAGAGCAGAGATTTACCTCATTCCCACAGCAGCTTTTGTTCCTATGATTTACTCTTTAAATGCTGTTGTAAATGTATGAATAAAGGCTATCTGATGAGGGATATCACTTCATCTCTTATGAAGTGATCAAATGTTTAATAGAGAGAGGAGGAATCAGGACATTCTTCAAGGTAAAAATACAAATATTTGAACCAGTTAGCCACAGTCAGATATGTATCCCTACCTCACATTGCCTTAAATAAGGCTACTGTTAGCTGGGGAATAGCTGAAAGCTAATATTTTCATCGGAATAGTGCAAATTGCTGTGCTAACATGAGCTCTTGTCCAAAGATAGCTCATATGTTATCAGATTAGTTGTCTTCGATTTAAATACAGCCAAATGTCCCTCCACATTTCAGTACCAGCATTTGAGCTTCCCACCCATGAGCATGACTTCAGAGGACCCAAGTCACTTTGACTGTCTAGAATGCCAATTGCACCTTATTTGGTGAATTGAGTTTGACAGATGATCATAACACTTACTGGTTTACTACCAACCTTCATGATGACCCAAAGGTTCCAGGAAGTCACTGCTCCTTGTCAAGATATAGTCCACTAAGTATAACCACTTATATAACCACAGCTAGTCATTTTTAGCCTTTTTTTTTGTCAGATGAAAGATATTCAAGACATTAATTGTTAATCTTTAAAGGTGCTGACAGTTAGATTTATTTTGCTCTTACAAGCTAGCTGTTCCCCTCTACCTTCAGTCATTATTCTAAACTTAGCTTACAGGCCTGAGAGCTGTATTCTACATTTAGAGATGTGAATGCTAAACCATCTCCCCATCTAACTGCCATGGCAGCAAATCACCATGTTACCCAAAATGTCAAAGTGTTCCTTTCATGTTAGTGTTAATGCTGCTCTTCTCATTAAGTCTCCCTTTGAGGAAAAACTCCAAGACAGCATTATTGTTTCTGGACTTACTAAATCCTCTCCTGGATCCTCCAGTCTACCAGGTTAACATTTACATGTCGACACACTCGAGCATAAACACGGCTTGTGATGTGTGTGTCTGTACATTTCTCCTCCACCATCTAAACATTTAGGAAAGAGCCACCACCATCAAGAGCAAATGTTTCTTCTCCCTCATGTACAAGTAATATGTGACAACTTAGTGACAGATTTCTGCCTTCTGGTAAAGCTAGAGTGGTTCTTATATAATCTAAGGTGTTCAGTACTGTACCCTAAAATGAAACAAATTCAGAGAAGAGGAAAACTGTAGAAAAATAGAGTAGCCTCTGGTCTTTACAGGAAAAACACCCTGGTTTATTTATGTTCCTGGGTGCACTTTCCTTCTAGTTTTATAGTGTGAAGTGTCTACAATAACTGAAAACAACAGAAAAATGTGTGATATGGGCCATATCCAGTATAATTTGTCAGACTGAGTTCTGAGCACTTTTCGCCTCAGGAGGCAAACTATAAATAGCTTTTGTTTACATAGTGTGCACATTTTCTCAAAGTACTTCAGAGGAGATGATCAATAACTAATCAAACAGAATGTCAAATGCAGTTGCAAAGCAAAAATTATAAAGTTTCCATGAAGAACAGCAGGCTGGGGGATTTGCTGAGGGAAGCACTTTAACAATGGTGATGATGCATTAAATACAGCCTGGCATATCGTCTTTTTGGAGACAGTTTTTCGGAGGCCATGCGGTCAACAGGGAACAACATTAAACACTTGGTAATATGATGTAGATCAGCAGAAGTTGTCACAATGAGTAATGAGCTCAGCAGCACAGCAGCAAGGCACCAGGAGCGCGGACATCCAGGAGGAGCTCGATCACGCCATCCTGCAATGCTTTTCTACAAAGTCATGTGGTGCAAAACCCTTGTTTAAAAACATGTAGTTTGTTTACCCCCCTGCAAATTAGAATGCTCAGCAGGCCTTGAAGAAACAGTGTAACATGGTCTACAACAGATAGTTGTTGTTCCTGTCATTAATCTGTTGGTACAAGAGGTGTTAAAGTGGACACTGGTTCACCTCCTCCAGCAACAGCCCTCGCTGATAGAAATAGGAATTTGTTATGTTGCCTGAAATTACCCAGTTTTTCACAGCTCTTTACACAAGCAAGCCAGATGGAAAAAAAAACGTGCATCTCCCTGGGCTTGTTCCAGCGTAGTCTCGAAATATATTTTATTTTTTCCTCTCATTATTCCAGATGGATTATACATGATATTTATTCTGGGTTTTTTTCATTCAAGGGGACACATGTAGAGGATGTTCAGTTATAGAAACTCCTAGCTCTTCTACCTAACTCATTTTTCATGAGATGTCTCATTGTATAGACCTATGCATTTTTTATTTAATCATCTTTCTTTTAACCCCAATCAACATCATCCATTTTTTAGTGTTCATGTTCTGTCTACATTTCATCAATATAGCTCGTATGAACTCTTATGAATTAAGCACTTTGGCTCACTAGCTAGCAACAACAAAGCTCAGCAGGCTGTATTCACTTAGATTTCCTTTTGAGTTTGTTTCATTTATAAAAGAGTCACCCATTTTGATCATTTACAAAGAAAAATAGAAAGACAATTTATCAAACTCAAAATACAGTGTCTGTGAACCAAGTGTTGTTAGCTATAGCTAACTTCAGTGTAAGTGTGCTTGCTGAAATAATGCTAGTTTATACAGGGTTGACACATCTCACAGCTGTATGTGTACATGTTCATATCGGGTGAATTTGGGTAAATTGGGACACTTTCTGAAATGTTGCCTTCTGTCTCGATTTTAATTATGATTTATTTGTCAAATCCCCTCATATTATACTATTCTAAATAGCTTAAGAGCTCTACTATACTATAGAGAAGAAAAAAGAGATAAATATTAAACACAGGACAGATGGCTCTTACTCAAACAAATATTGACCCTCAACAAAAATTTCCGTGGGACTATTGGCAAAGTGGGACACCTATAATTGGTAAACTGGGACACTTAAAACACATTCAGTTTTTTCAATTAAAAACACAATAATAATATCAATAACAACAATTATCACTTTTAAAATAATTTGATATTAACATTTAAATAAGGAACCTTCATAAAACTCTCATAGATCATTAATTACACATGCTAAATTTAATTGCAAACACAGGCAGCAAAAAGTCATCAGCCCCCGACTATGATAAACATAAACATTTGGTGTAGAGTCAAAGGAGGAAATGTAAGTGAGAAAAGATGTAGACCAAGCCAGGATCCGACTGAACAAATAATTCAACGTTAAGTTTGATAGGACAAACCAGCGGAAAAGCTTCAGTCAAAATTAAGTTTACTGTGTTTGCTAGGCTGAGTCACTTATCGAAACAACCATGGCATCCTGACATTTTGTTTTATTTTGATTTATTTATCTCCTTTCTCTTCTGCCTCCTTGCCCTTCTCATTTCTACCATTGGATTCTAAAATATTATTATCATAGTTAGCATTAGTATGTCAACCTGAAGTTGGTAAATTGACTAAGTTAACTATAGCCTATAGCTATTTATTTTTATATCTGTATGCTACTTTTGCATGTTAGCAGTTAGCAATTAGCATAAGTACAAATTTCAGTAAATACTTGGTTAAACACCTAGCTAGCTAGCTAGCTAATTTATGAGGATATGTTGAAAAGGAACTACATTTCCCAACTAAAATGACTTGAATGGATTTCCCACTAGTATATTGGTAAACTGAGACAGTGTCAAAATTGCCCAAAGAAATAAAATAAATTACATTTTGTTTTATTTTGAGTCATCATTCTATTCAATACAATATATATCAAAATGAAAAGCTATCCATTTGTTTTTTAATTTTTAAGACCTTAACATCATCCATCTCAAAATGCTATGTCATTGCGCTTTCTATTGCTGGTTCACTGCTAGCTTGTTGAATATGGTGTGCCACACCCCAGGAAGGGATGTCATACCCACATAAACTTTATTTTTTAATCACATACTTCCTTATGATTAGCTCTGTGTTGATTTTTAGTTATGGAAGTATTTACATAGATAAACATGATTCATCTTAACTGTCCCACTTTACCCATAGTCACCTTTATAAATACCAGCTTTGACTGAAACATCTTCAAGAAGGTACTCGTGCTCCAGAAGGTCCCTCTCTCATCCATCTGCATCACATACAAAACCACCCCCCTCACATCTAAATCACTGCATGGCCTTGCCCCCCATTGACTTTCAGACCTCGTAAACCTTGGAACATCTGGTCCTCTGGTCTGCTCTCCATTCCCCACATCCACTTTCAGACTTTCTGGGGCAGAGTCTTCAGTGAAGCTGCCCCCACACTCTATAACCACCGTATATCCTGGGAGATATCTGTAATGCTACATCCTTGGTCATGTTCAAAAAACTCTTGAAAACGCACCTGTTGACATCAGCTTATGGACGCACGTTGTCTTTGTTTGTGAGTTATTATGTAAAGCGTCATGAAAAATTATTTGAGAGTCAGCTTATTATTTAGATATCATATTGACCTGCAGTTTGGTTGATATAGTAGCCCGTTAAAGTTTGTAAAGTAGATTTTGGTAACCCCAGTGGTATATGATCTTATCTCTGCTGATTTCATCCTGTACATTTGTGAGGGTTGTGTTTTATTTTTATTGTTATATAAAAAAATCTCATGCTGAGTTCTTCACTCATCAAGAATCTTTGTCGTGGAAAATGTATGAAAAAAGCTGTTTTTTTTTAAGCTTGCAATTAATCACTTCATCTGATACCTGCTAAGCAGCAGCAGTTTCAGGCATTTTAAAAGACTATAAAGAAATCATTCATTTGAATGCTGATGGTCCCATTTGCTTTTTTTTTTTTAGCTCATGAAGAGGCATCATTATTAATTTCAGTTTGTTTCATTGCCAGTTAAAAAGTCCTCACAGGAGCTTTAAGGGTTGGCAGCAGATCCAATCCAAAGTTTTGTGCTTATTTTCTTTTGTGGGATCTAGTCCAAAGCTTAATATGTTGTTCACCAATGCTACTCTTCTCACAAAATTTAATGAAAAACAAGCTGACAAACTGACAAAGGCACTGAAATCTTTATTGTGGAGGTGATCTGATAGGTAAGAAGCTTAAAAGTGAAATGAGATTTAACTCTATTCCTCTTCTTTTACAAACTACTGATATGCCTAAGAATAATAATACACCTTTTTTACACTCAAGTTTATACATGCTGTAGTGTCAGGATTGTATGATAACCTATATCATCGTTGGCCCCCTTTTTACATATGTGTGTTTATATTATCAAAGACCTCAAGTGGAGCCCTTTCCCTTAGTGAATGTGAAAATACTAGCATTCCCCCATCATACATTTCTCCAGTTACAATCTCTGCCCCCGGTTGTCAAGTACGACGTTCCACTCCTTTGCGCTCCGTCTTGTCATTTTCTTTTCTCTCTATGAAATGAGACGAGTCTCCGTGCCAGAGGAGCAGTCTGGCAGCAGTGCTGGAGAATAATGAAACAGTCTTCAGATACAGTACAGGCTCACACAGCCTCCCGACAGATGAAATGCAATATTCTGTAAGTGCTGCGTAACATGAGCTTCACATGTAGATATCAGATAGTACTCCACGATGCCACTATTACCGCTCACAAGCCAACGCTTTGGGCAATTAGGACCTCTCCGGTTACTCCTCTGTCCAAGAGCCAATCCGAGATGAGAAGGATAAAAACTCAATTAGCTTTTGTCACAAGCTGCCCCCTCTACAAACATGCTCACAGATTCCATATAAGGTCATTCACCTTTCTATTTTCACTTTTGTCCACTACTTTGCATTTTTAATTGAAATGCCACTTTACCCTGATGAAGCTAAATTCTTGCAATTCACTGGAGTATACTAAAAAGGGAATCTAAAGAAGGATTAATCTGTGATCCCTCAAACAATGTGGTGATGAACATGATTAGTTTTTTTGATCTGACAGCTTGCTCTGGGGTTTAGAGGTCCAAGAATGGGCAGCCAAAAGCTCTTTTAGTTCAGTAATCTAAAAGGTATTTGGTGAAGTTGCTGCTTTCTTAGCTTTTAGCATGGATGATTTGAGATAAATGTTCCCTTGTTTTTCTGATATGTTCTTTCTTCTTTAATCTGTTTCTCAACTTCATTTGTTGTTCTGCCCTCAGAGAAGTTGTTTCTGTGTCTAAGATTTGTTTATTTCAAATGAATCAAAGAAGAGAAACGTACAAAATGATGTCCTCAGGGATTTGTGACTCCACAAATATATCCTTGATCTTATGTAGATTAAGTTGATAAGAGAGATGAGACTAGTTCTGTGTTGATGTTTAGCTCTTCTGTTTTCTCACCAGGTCTCTTTCACTTATGTGGCCCACTACACAGTCATCTGACATTGATTCATGGGCTTTCTCAAACTGCCATTGTGTTCCTTTACATTTGCATTGAATGTAATAAAGAAACTGTAATAACATGCATGGTTCCCAATTTGTGTTATTTTTGAAACACACCAAACTTTTGTCCTAGTACTAATCTGTTCTTCAATCAGGGTCATTAATCTTTGTATTTGTAACTGTCAAATAAGAAATAATGATATGTATCTAATGTTACTGTACTTACATACTTACTGTATGTTTGCTGGACTAGCATTACATTAAGGCAATAAAATAGAGGGCTCATGAAAAGAATGAATTTGTTCTAATATCACAAAATAAAATTACCAACTTAATGTTTTACCGAACCATTAGTGCCCCTCATTGGAAAGGACTGTAAAGAGAGACAGGAACTGTTGATACAAGAGATTGGGGGATGATAAGTGGCAAGTGTCGAGGGTCACATGACATCCATGGACAGCCACAAGGACTGCAACTTCTTCACATGGAGCGCACATTCATGGGCCCCGAGGATAAGACGATTGACTTTAGAACTTTACTCAAGAGCAATAAAAAAGCATAAAGGCATCACTTCAGTGTTTTTTTTTTTTTTTGTAAAAGTAGGCTAATGGACATTGCTGATTAAGATTTAAAATTCTTTAATTAATGTATTGTGATGGACTAGTGAACCAAATACTTCATAATGTGTAAAAACAGTTTCAGTCGGTTGCCACCTCAAATGTTCTCTTTAAGAGTTTCTAAGCCTTCAAGCATTAAACTGTCTGGATTGCTGTTAATGTACAGAATTAATTTAATTATTTTGACATATTTTTAAAGTAAGTGCTACAGATTGCAAGCTTATCTTCCTTCATTGCATTCGGTAAACTTCAATTTAAATCAGAGAGGGAGGGTCTATAAATGGGTACGTGTGTATGTGTGTTCAAAATCAAGCAAACAGCTGTTGTGGAAAGATGAAACGCTTCCTCCTTGTCGTGCCCATTAACAGAGTTTTCTAACATGGTCCCCTCATGGGCAGTGATCCTGAACGAGGCTGGCAGGGTTGCAGGCAGGCCAATAAGGCCACAGGCAATAATACTGTGCTACACTGAAGTTACAAAGAGGAGTGTAAAATGTTAATGACAACAGATCGGCTGTGCATGCACACACACTGTAATCACAGTTAGTTAGTCACCCTTTCCTTTTGTACAAGCTGTGTTTTCACCATGAGTGCATATAAGCAACTATCATAACCTCATCATTATGACACAATAACACTGGTGAGGTTAGCATAGCTTCATGCCATGCTGCTCGCTCTCGCAGAGACTCTGTACTGTGGTGATGGAGAAGCTGTTGGATAACAAGCAGAGACAGAGGAAGATCAGAGGGAAGAGGCTGCTGTGATAAGATCCTCTGCTCCAGACTCTGACAGCCCTGAGAGGCATCATTTAGCCGTATGAAAACAACAGAGAGCACTTCATCTCAGCCTACTTTTATGAAATGTTTCATGGAGTTACACATCAAAACAGCAGAGTATGTGCTGAAGAAGAAAGATTAAGAACATCCAAGAATATGAAATGAGCATAATTCATAAAGGGGAGTTTACAATATTATCATTATTTTTTTTAAGTTTTTACGAGGAAGAAGGTGTTATTTGATCTTTTTAAAGGTTTTTCTTTTAAGGACACTTAACCAACATTGTTTAATGAAAAACATCTAAAAAGGTCATGATACTCTACTTCTCTCAAGGAAACACTTGATGGTGAATTTATGTGGTCATCCAAACTTTGCACTGTTGGTTGTATTGCAGTGCATAGCATTGTAATGTTTTTTTTTTATTGAATTATCCAAACAAATTCTTCATTCAAGAATGCAAGCCCATTTATTTTGTGTTTAAACGTCACACTTTGCAGAGAGAAAGTGTGTTTTTCTGCTGATAGTGAGAAAGAAAAAAAAGTCTGACACACGCTCTAACAGAAAAAAACAGCATATGAAGAGGGGACATACAGCATTAAATCATTTTTCAGCACCGCACTGAAACAAATAGCAAAATGAGGGTTTTTTTCAGTCAAAATTAGATATGAACAAATAACGCATTCTTGAAAAGTAAGAGAATTTTCACCTTAACTGCTTTATTTCTATTAGAAATGTACATCGGTGTGTAGTGAGCAGTTTGTCATTTTGTGAATTAGTTAGAATAATAATTTTACATCAAAAATGAACATCAGCAGGCACAGACTGCTGAGAGTGGTGGAAATAATTAATGTCAGGAAATTTTAATAAATAACATCACAGTGAAAAATTACCTTCTGTAGATGACAACATGCACCCCAATTAAAGCAGAACAAAATACTCCCCGTCTCCACTCCCTCTTCAACTTCGCGGAGCGACATGAAATGCTGGATGTCGTGACCGTGATTCATTCTCTACATGCAGCACAGTGCAACATAACACAGCTCAGTATAGCACATGTAGCCTTCAGCGACCTGAAGTGAATCATTCCTTGACTTTGTTACAGAAGCTATAAAAGCCGACACAATGTGTTATCAGTTCTGTGGCCGTAGGCATCGTGTGGATCAACTCTGCCATAGATAAGAGGTAGCAGGAAGAAGGTCCAACATTTATGTTTTAACACCAGAATAGCAAAGCATAGCAGTAAGGCTTTATTTGTGAAATGGTTACCAAAATGATGCAAAGACGGACTTCATTTTAAAATTAAAAGGATACGAGAAATGTCTCAATGCAAAGTAAGTATGGACATTGTATTTAGTTATCATACCACTACAAGGTCCTCTGTGATGGCTTAAATATTCTGTTTTAACCCATAAATTAGGCCTCTTAGGAAGTGTTAACTCATAAAGGAGATAAGACTTGCAGATTCCCTCAATTCTTTTAAATCCCTTCTTAAAACGTACTTTTACAGACTTGCTTTTATGTGATGTTGTCTTCTTAATGTCTTCTCTTACTGGTTTTACTATTTTTATCTTCTTTTACTTTTTACTGTTCTTTTATTTATGCTCTTTATTTATGCTCTTATCTCGTATTTATGCTCTTAACTTAACTCCTCTTATGTTTTAACTTGGTCATTTCTTATCTTACTTACTTTGTCTATGTATGTTTTATATTTATATATACTTTTTATTTTTATTAATATTGTTATATTTTTGATAATTTATTCACTTGTTTCTATTTCTTTTACTGCTCTTACCTTCTTATTGCTGTTCTCTTTTTATTTGCTTTTAGCTCTTTTAGTTTCTTACATCTTTTTAAATCTTTGGTCCTCTTGTTCTCAGCTCGTGTTGTTGGGTTCTTGTGTTGCCTGGGTTCTTATGATGGTTCTTATGATGGTTCTTATGATGGTTCTTATGCTGTTCTTATGATGGTTCTTGTGATAGTTCTTGTGATGGTCAGGGTTATATACTGTATGTCTGTTGGGTATCGTGCACTTTGGGTTCTTTTCTGTTGAATTGTAATTAATTATTTTTAGTATTTTTCATTTGTTTGTTCTTGCTGTTGTTTATGTTCTTCTGTGTTTGGTTTAGTTTGCTTTGTTCTTGTTTTTGCTGTTTGTCAAAGCACTTTGTAAACCTGTGTTTTTAAAAGGTGCTATATAATTAAAATTATTATTATTATTATTATAAAACAGTTCACACTAAAACATGTTTTTTTTCCCACCAATCCCAAATAATTTCCTGCTGTTTCTTTCTCTAAATTTTAAGATATTCATTATTGTTTTCAAGGAGGTGTTCGCACATCCAACTATCTAATGAAGTAGGTGCGTAGGACATCTATCACATTGAAAAGAAAAAGTCCTCCACATTACTCTTGCTCGGCATCACCAATTTATTAGAAAAAAAACAGAAACGTTGTGATTTTTTTGTACTAAATTGGTGCGGAAATTTCTTTTCAACAAAATATTCATCATTAAAATGTTTGTAACCGTTCTAAAACAGCAAGATGAGTACTGCTGAGTAATACAAGAAACAAAAAATCATTGTCCTCTGTGTCTCCCTGAGCTGCTGGAAGACTGCTTTAGAAAGGAGAAGTTTCATTTTGACAGAAAAATTACAAGAGATGATACTCTCGTCCTTTCTAACAATCTTCTCGCCTCCTCTGTGGGATAGCGTTGGTCTTTGTTCTGACTCAGGGACAAACCCTCCTCTGAAAAAAGGATTCTGTCTAATACCAGAGTTGCCTGAGAGACCTGTGTGCAGAGGGAACTATAATTTGGAAGCAGCTCGTGGAAATGGGAGTCTCGCACCTCAAAACATTAAAGCCCCAGAGACTCACAATGCACACAGTCCTGGAACCATTCAGAAAACTGAACTTGGTTCCCTCATAATGAATCCCGTCTAAAGATAGAATCATGGAAATATATTGGAACAGACAAAAGGCCTCTCTTTGGCAAGAGGCAATGGGTAACACACAAACTGGCAAGCGTGCACACAGAAACTGTGCAAAGTGTCCTAGCTGGCAGAGTGGGAATACGTTTCTGTCTATTCTTTGCTTTTGTTCCAGATTTCCAGTTTTCTTGGGTTCATCATGTAAAATATGTGTTGCCGTAGGGTTTAAGGGGTCAGGTCTCCTACCTACACCAACAGAGGGCCTCTTCATCCCTGGGCTACAATCAGCTGCAGCTCCTTGAGAAAGAGGTGGGGGGGTCAGGGTTGTGGGTGGCAGGAGAGAAATGTGCTGAGCCATTTCATGCCCTGGTCACTTTTCTCTCCCTGTCTACAGTTTATTGTGTTCTAGAAATCCTGGAAAGATAGATGCTCCAATTTTATCTTGTTTTTTTATTTTTTTATTTTTTTACATTTGTGAAAAATAAAATGGTCCAAGGCCAAGTATATTGTCAAGATAGAAGATTGGAGTTTTTTGTTTTGGATTTTGAAAAATTCTAAAAATCAGAGAATTGAAAAAGGTTTTCTTGTAAAAATCTGGAATGTTACATGAATAAAAATGTTTTTTTAAATCTATATTGTGGTATCTATCTATTTTTTTTGTACATTTTTAATTTTTTAATTTTATTTAAATTGTACTGTGTTCACTTTTTGTTTGCAATCTTTGCTCTTTGCTGCTGTAACAATGTAAATTTCCCCTTTGTGGGATAAATAAAGGATTATCTTAGCTTATTTTATCTTATCTTTCACAAGAAGTACACTGATTTACACAAGTTTTTAAGATAGAAGCATTACTCTGTGAATGGCACTAATGGTCTGTTAGAATGATTGGCATTAGGCAAAAAATAATTTATGTAGCTGAGATTATAAACTATTGGTTTATGAAATACCTACTAAGCTAATCACAAACATCACCCTTAGTTGAAAATTTTAATGGTAGCCTAATTTGTCTCCTAGCATCCCCAAAATGCTAATGTAAGAAGCTGAAAATCAAAAACATACGTAACATTAGACTATTACCATTGTCATTAAAGGCACATGTTAGCATTTAGCTCAAAGCACTGATGGGTTTCAGGGCAGTTTAAGAAGAATGGTAATGTTGAACACAAAATGGTCCAAGACTTCATGAACTAAGGCAGAACGTTGGTTGAAAATGTGTGTCGTAAAAAAAATACACCAATGCTTATTCCTTAGCTTTCCTTCTAGTATAATTGATAGGCATAGCCCACAAGAAAGGAGGGAAAATGAAAAATAAAACTTATAACTGAATATTTAGTTCTAAAATAAGAAGCTAGCTGTCACACTAAGCATATGTACAACTGTTGGTGGGTCTGTTTCTAGCTAGCAGCTAACGTCTGTACAGCTGCTTTGGCGGCTTGTCTTGTGCTGATCCGAGCATGTTAAACACTATCCTGTCATTGTGGTGGTATGTGTCATTTGTTCATTTTTAACAGGGCGGTGACCTAATGGAACTCATACCCCGACCTCAACATCTATAATGAAGACTAAAAAGACATGAATATAAGACAAAGATAAGATACATAAAATATGTATGTCAAACGATCGATTACTCAGGCCGGGTTAACCAGATGAGAGGAAAACATTTAGCTCTAAAAAATAAAAATGGAAAATGCAGCATTTGAGTTATCCTTTTTAAGATAACTATCCAATTGTCACTGCTGTCTCTGGTGTTTTCCAGCATTTACTGATTTTGCTGTTCTCACCTGGCACTCTTCTCTGAAGTAGATTGTTATTCTTAACATCTGGAAAGAGATTTTAAACAATCTATACCGTGTTTCAAGAAATATATGAAACTTCTTCAAAAGCAATATAGAGTCAATAAGCTGCCTCATTTTAACAAGTAAAAAAAAAATCCATTAAAAAATATCCTTCACAATTGACTTTGCTTTTTATTTGAAGATCTAAAACGGCCAAAGCCAAACAAAGAACTTAATGGACCAGCCCGTAACATCAATCTGTGTAGATTGGAGCATTTGTCTGAGCTGTGAATGCTAACAGATTGTCCTGTCATTAACATCCCCCTCTCCCTCCCTGGCCCAGTACTCAGTTCTATCCATCCTTCATTTAGATCCCCCCCTGAAGCAACAGTCCAGACGTCCTTATAACTGTCATCTCATCCATGGGACACAGCTGAATGATCTATCTTTGCTAAACACTTGGATCACATTTTGAGGGAAAAGTTCTGTTATCAGCCATATGACAATTACAGAGAATCATCAACCCTTTCCTCCAGCTACAAAACATAATATTTAAAAATGTCATCTGTTTTTTTAATTATATGAATTATATGAATATATCTTTTTGTTCATTTCAAATCACATTTTTCTTTATTCGAGCCCAGACTATGCACTCCCCCTTTTGGAATACAGATGAGAAGCGCACCGGAAACTTAACTGCTTATTTTTCCATAATAAAGCCGAAGATAAGTGCTGATAAGCATTTTGCCCATGACAGGCAAGTGCTCCTCAGTCTCCAGACTCAGAAGCAGCAGCCGATTCATCTTCCTCCGGGCTGCAGGAGATATCAAGCAGCAGCCTCCCAACACCCCTCTTTCAGCAGGGCTTCCATCTCCTCTGTCAGCTGTCAGCTCAAAATGTCTCCTGCCTGTCAAACTGAAGCTTTCAACTTAATCCATATCTGTCTGCCCAACTACAACTACACTTTCAGTCTAAAGTTAGAAAGGTTTATTTCACATTTTAAAAACATAGGGTGAGGAGTATTCTGCACAACACAAATATTGCTGATACATTTGACAAGTTTCATTCTCACATGCTGTATTCTTACATTGGAACAGCCAACTTACGACAGTAAGCAGTTGTCTGTCCTTCAATGTGCTGTCATAAGCAATACATGTCCACAAAATGCTGTCTGGATGTCTGTTTTGAGTTGTTTTCTGTGTCATTCTTCCCCAGAAGCAGGTTGACTTTGTGGCCTGCTCCTGCTGTAAGGCCTGACATGGCTTTGCTCCAGGGTTGCCACTGAGGCTTCTTGAAACCAATGGACAAACTAATGAGCCCCCATAGGCCCTACTCATATGACCCATGGCCTTATTAGAAAGAGGGAGGAGCTGCAGAGGGAAAGAAAGGCTGCAGCAGGGGGGCAGGGGATCGGGGAAATTAGGCAAAACTAGAGGGGAATACAGTATAACTTTGATTAAGAAAACAGTGACACAGGACTAGTGTCAAGAGCTATACTAGCAGCTCTTTATAACTGGATTAAAAAGATCTAAACACTCACAATAAAATGCTCATATTGAAGTATTACAATAGGCAGTCATACCAAGACATATCATTTATTTTTTTACTGGTAGTGTTTAGTGGAATTAAATAGAAGTGCAATCCTGTGGGGCGCTGGTGGCCCTGTGGTTAGAGCCCCATGTTTGGAGGCTGTAACCCACCAAGTGGGTGGCCCAGGCTCGAATTCAACCCGTGGCATTGTCATTCCCCACTCTTGTTCTCCATGATTTCTGACTCTATCCACTTTCTTATCTCTCCAATAAAGGCACAAAATGCCCAGAAATAAATCTTTTTTTTTTTTTTAAATAAGGGCAATATGGAAACTATAATGATCCATATAAGGATAGCAAAGTTACATTTATTGCTTGTTTTCTCTTTTTACCTTCATAGCGAGATAGGAAAAAGAAAACAACAACAACAAAAGAAATCAGGAAAGATCCTGTGATCCCCCTTTTACTTTTGAATGACTCCCAAGATTCTCAGGATAGATGACCCATTAGGCTTGGGTGACAAAAACAGGAACTCAATCTAATGCCTCATTTCCTTTCAGAGATGAGACAAGCTTTACGGCTTGACCTCACCCAAAAGGATTTCTTTCTGTCTTCAGAGTCTGCGGAGTAATCTCACACACCACTGTTTCCCTTAATCTGAAAATAATATCAAGCACATTAGCAAAGGCAAAGGCCTGGAAAATCCAATTTGAAATTCATACTGTAGTGCTTGTATACTTGACTCACAGACTTGATCACTCCATATGTGTGATGCCACGTGTGGGTTTAATGGACATTTATCTCCATTGGGAGAGAAGTCACAGAGGAAGCAGGCAATGTTTCAAGTCGCACAGTTCAGTATAAGTCCTCACTCTTTAGAAAAGTTGCTTCTCAGCCTTAAATCCTGCTTCTCAGGATAAAATACATCCTAATAACATAAATGTGTTGTTGATAGCTGCACACGTTTCATTTATCACTGGGAGGTCTTCAGACTGGGAGGTCTTCAGACGAGGCAGCTGCTGCGGGTATGGAAAGGTTGGAAGGCCCATATTTTTAAAAATAGCTCAACAACGATTGAATGGACTGACATGAAATTTAAAACACTTATTCTTGGTATCCAGACGATGAAACTTATTGGTTCCGATGACCCTCTTTTTTTCCCCAAGTGCCACCTAGTGAAATGGCTTGACAACTGTGTGCCATTTAGCCTGAACTGAACTGAGCTGAGCTGTCACAATTACAGTATCAGGTCCACATTTTGGTTTTTCCAATCCATCATGTCTGAATACCTGCTAAACTTCTAACAGTTGTTCAGCCTCAGCTGTACTTTTTATTCAGTGCAAATAAGCACAATAACTTGCTTATACTCCAATCTAAGATAGTAAACATACAGAATGTTTGTCATTATGGGCATTTTTGCTCACCAATGAGCCTATTATTGCCTTATGTAGCAACAAGCTCGGTGGCAAGGTATTAGTTTTCTTATAAGTATGTATGTTTCTAAATGTTTTGTTAATACCGTTCAAATTCGACATTTCTAAAGCTAATCTTTCATTTTTTCTGTGGTTATCTGCAAGATCTTCGGGATTGGTCCTTGCTGTTGCATTCAATTATTCAGAAAAAGGAGTGGCCGTCAACATTTGTTTGTAAGTGGATTTGTCTATTTTTAGATAATTATTCAAGTAAAGATGAATGCAGCCGGATCAGGGTGATTCATTTTATTATGATGAAAGATAAGTCTGTCCAAAGATACAGCACTGTAGTTCATAATAATGAAACCTCACAATGCACAAGAGTTAAGGCCCATTGCATTCAAAGTGGCCTCAGTTGGATACCATCACCCCCCCCCCCCCCCCCTTCCTTTTTACCTGCTGCAAACATGTAAAAGAAGAGCAACAAGAGACTGTCATGCAGTCATGGTGGAGTAATTACTCAGGCTGGGAATGGAGAAGACCTTTGTTCAGACTCCTCCAGGCTTCTGGTTGACTGTGCCTGTCAGTGTGCTCAAATGGCAGAAACAGTTACGCTTGGCGACTTCTTCTGCTCAGCTGGCTTGAAACAAATGGGTTACTTAGAGCCTACTTCATTTGCACTTGTGGAGAAAGGGCAGAAAGGAAATTGAGAACCCCTTGACGGTTCTGCATCCTCCTCCATCCCTACACCCTGTCCCGACAGCTGCGGTCCTCAACCACAGGCCTGCTCTCCACCCCCCACACCAAACTGCAATCTTTTGGTGACAGGTGACAGAGCCTTCAGTGCCTCAGCCCCCCCCCCCCCAGAACTCTCTCCCTGCCGAAATCTGCACTGCTGCATCACTGGTCATCTTTAAAAACCTCCTCAAACACCACCTGTTCACCAAAGCATTCAGCCTCATCTAACACTCCAGCCAGCTGATCACCCACTTCTCATTCATTTGTTTGTCTCTTGTTGGCTCCCATTACGCCCCCAGGCATGAAGTCAGAATGATGAAAAGAAATAGTCCCCACTCCTCTACCAAGAAGCCTGTACAAATAGACATGTAGGAAGGTATTATGCTGCATTGCTGAGATAACCTATGGAGCCGTGAAGTAGAGGTGTGGGCATCATGGGCTCCAGCCGTAATCACTCACAGGTGGTTATATGCAACGGACTGAGCTCTGCAGGCAGTTTTTGCAGGGCAGCAGTAGCTCAGTCAAGGAACTGAAGGGTTGGTCCATGTCTGGAAATTGGTCTGGTAGCTGGAGAGGTGCCAGTTCCCTTCCTGACCACCTTCGAGGTAAATGATAAATGGACTTGAGCTTATATAGCGCTTTTCTAGTCTTCCGACTACTCAAAGCGCTTTTACACTGCATGTCACACCTACACTTTCACACACTGATGGTAGTGATCTGTATGTAGTATCATCCATCAGAGGTAACTAATCCCATTCATACACCACCACTGAAGCAGCGGGAGCAATTCAGGGTTAAGTGTCTTGCCCAAGAACACATCGGACATGTTGCTCAGCTGGAGATCGAACCCTTGACCTTCCGATTGAGAGGCGACGACTCTACCAACTGAGCCACAGCCGCCCGCAAAGCACAAACACCCCCCCCCCCCCGACCAGCTCAGTGCGCATGCTGTGGGCAGCCCCCTCACCCTGACATCTCTCCATTAGTGCATGTCCACAGGATGTGGACGCATGTTCAACATGTAAAATGTCATTTCCATCTTCTCCAATACCGTCAAAATGGTTTCATGTTCATTTATAGTAATAGCCCTAAATTAAAATGTCACACTGATCACATCATAAAATGTCTTTAAAACATTTAAATAAAATACTAGGCTGTTGAAATTCATACTTTTGTCTATCTTATCTATATTCAAACCAAACAGTCTAATGGTAAAAGCTCAGACTTTATAGTGTACATCTTAATGCTACTGTTAGTGTGCTTACGTTTCCTCACAAAAGTTCAATAAACATTTGCCACATCTTAGTTCAGCACGTTAGCATACTAAGAATTTCTAATAGCGCTAAAAGTACTAATAGCACAAATAAAAGTTTCTTCTCCTTTTTTTCTTTATGTTAATGACCAAATGTCTTTAAAGTTAAAGTCAATGGAGCACCAAAGTTATCAAAATTCATCTCAAGGGGAACATGAATCTGTGAATTCAATGCTTGATCCAAAGGCAACTGGACTGGTGGAAGATCTTGAAGAAGTTTCACCCTTTCCTCCGATTTAAGCTCTGTGGGTCCACAGAGGTCTTACATTTCTAGCCCCGTCCCACCGGTTAGTTCAGAACTGAAGAAGCCTTCAAATCTACCTTGACCTGGATGACCGCCACAGACATGAATCTGTGAACAAAACTGCAAGGCAATCTATAATAGTTATGAAGAGATTTTAAAAACACCAATATCTTCATAGCTGTAAATGAGGAAAATTAAGATAATTACTTAAAACAGAAGGTACATGTTATTATTATTATTATGTTAATGTTACTTTGTAGATAAACAGATGTCTATAAATAAGTGAAAGCTTTAAAAACAAAAGGTGGCACAAGTGGAAATGTCTTGGGGATCACTTAAATGGATCACCTCTGAGGACCATGAATGTCCGTCGCAATTTTAGGACATTTTGTCAGTTGGTTTCAAAGCCATTTGAGTCAGAAGTAAAAAATGTGAAGTTCACTGTCCCCCCTATAGAAAAAAGTCAATAAGAGTCATCACAAATGGGAAGCCTAAATCTCTACATGAAACATCATGGCTGTACACTCAGCTATTTTTGAGATATTTCAGTCTGAGCCAAAGTGGTGCACTGACTCTACCAACCCCAGAGCCCATAGAGCCACACAGTTAATGTGCTTTAGAAAGTGCTTTGACATACTGTATGAAGTACTTGGCCAGCACATGTGATGGTACACTTTTAGAAGGTGAAGTTTAAACCATACATTTTTAAACTGATCCTCACTACCAAGCATGTTACATAAGACGCACGCACGCACGCACGCACGCACGCACGCTGTAATTACAGTACACTCAAGTGGAGGATGCACTGCTGTACCCCGGGGCTGAAGTGCCCTCTTCAATAAGCTTTCATCAAGAGCCAGCTCAAGAACAATGTCCCACATAACAAGCCGTGCTCTCCAGCAGACAGAAAAAAAAAAGGGTAAGAGTGATGCCTCCAAAGATACCACACTTTAATCTGTTTTTTGCAAAAGAAAGGTACAAAAAAAAGTTCAGCAAAAACAAATAAAGAGCACATATTGGGAATGAAGGTACACACTTTTTTTTTGAGTGCACTTTTAAATAGTTTAAACATTTCCTTTACAATGATTACCATTCAGGACAACATTAAACTTTAATGAAATTGTATAAAAGGACAGTTTTGATGCTCTGATTCTTTTTCCACTTTTGCATGTGAATGGACGTGTTAACTTCAAGAAGACGAGCAGCAACCTGACCTGCAGTGATGACAGAAGTAACCTCAACAACATTAGACTTAATAAGCTGTTTGTCAATTGGTGCCTTCGCTCCACAATCATTTCCATTTTTACGCTTACTGGAAGTCTGTGCCAGATGTGAATAAACAAGAACAGGCATCTTGTACACTTGTAGCACAGCGACACGCTCACAGACTTTTCCTCGCAGGGCTGTCCACGGTTTTCTTGAAGAGTGACGAGTGGAGTCCTGTCCTCCTGGCAGCTCACTTCTGATCTCACAGGCTCAGATATGCAACCTAAAAAACAAAATGCAAGAGAGTTAAGGAAAAGGTCAAATTCAGCAGATGCATGCAAATAAAGTTTTTGTAAAAAGCCAACAGTTAACTTGATCTATTTTTATCTGTTTCTGCTCTTTTTGTTCCCAAAAGCACAGATGCTTTTGGATCTCTGCTGTCTGCTGATCAGCGCAGAAACATATTTTCTGCAATTACTGCCATCAAAGAACAAAAAGAACCACAGGTGGTGGAGATTTAATTCAACATCAAAAACACATACAGAAACAGAGAGCACAGAAAACCAATCGGCTGAGCCCAATCCTCTCTCTCTCTTTCCCTCTCCTCCTCCATCTGCTATTCCTGGGTGTTTGCCGGCTGCAGACATTGGGTTGCGCTCCACTGAGAGCTCTATATTGGGATGATGGATGAGGGCATTTGCCTCACTCAAGGCCCCGTCTTCTACATCCCCATGCCAATGTCTGCTCGCCACTCAAGTGCATCAATTGTAATTCATACAAATGATAACAAACGTGAACTAGACGTGAGCTGCTGCTAACACTACCCCTTATCTCAGGAAAGGATGGGAGAATAGATGAAGGAGAGAAGATGGCAAGCAATTAGCTGGTTTTGCTACGTTGAAGGTGGGAAAATGAAGCCAGAGAAAGGGAGTATTGTGCTCCTTTGTCTTGAATAGTTCGCCAGGCACAACCCACAGCTCCTTCTGTGGAGCCACACAATGGCTAAAAATGGAGCTATGGCTAAATAGAGTGAATATATATAAATTAACAGCATGAGATTTTAAATTAAAGCTCCTGAATCATTTGTTTTGAGTTTGATCATTTCTCTATAGCATTATATTTCCATGCCAAAATAACCAGCCAGCGCATTTAAAGATAAGAAAAATAAAATAAAAGCTAATCTCATTTGTTGGCACCGTGTAGGTTTTATTTGATTACTTTTGTTTTCATTAGTTAACTGCTTTGCTGGAAGTAATGAGATAAAATAGCAGCTTTATTTCCAGGACAAAAAAACAATAACCTGATAGAGATCATTCAACCATATTAAAGAATCTATGAATGTTCACATCTAAGAAAAGAAACTACGGTAATATTGCAAAATTAGTGCAAATGAATCTTCTGGCTGTTCATTTGTGGGTTTGAAACTAAAATATCAGCTTTGCCAATTTTGGGCAGCAAGTGGTGCTTCACTGTACAGAAAGTAAAGTATATGTACAAGATGAAATGTGCAGCTGGATGAGAGCTTCTCTGAAAGAACATGATAAGATTGACTACTTTCTCTTACTCAACGGGTTACTCTTTGAAAAGCCACAAACAACAAAAAAGATCTCAGATTAATTGTATTTATTTATTCTGCCGGGCCCTCCTTTGGCAGATGAAAGTATTTAAGACCTCCCCCCCTCAGCATACACTTTGACACATAAACACCAAGTCACTTCCAGTCTAACAAATTCCTATATTTTTTAATTTGATCTCAAACATTGTGTGCAAAAAGTACAGAAAAGTAACCTCAGTGTGTGACAAAAAAAAAAACTTCCAAATACTTCAGGTGTAACAACAGTCATTGCTTTCAACAGTTTTTTTAACCTCACTCTGAAGATGAAAAGCTCCCTCAAAATAAGATGAATTTATTTGATGACTTGTGTGGGCTTGTTTTGTGCTACATATCTCAAAGGGGTGCAGCTGTGCGACTGCCTTAATTCATTTGCAGCTTTGATGTGTATTTTTGCTGTCTCTCACACAGGTAGGATGTGGCTAAAGGAAGGAGTGTGGCTCTCTTCTTAAGCCACTATTGTACAGTCGAGGCCGAGGGCAAGATGTGACTCATCCTATTTTTCTTGTCTTTGTTTTAGCAGTTGTGACGTTTGCTGGATTCATTGTTCGCCTAATGTTGAACTGGAAGTCCTCTCGGTAAATGTGCCATGATTTGCTGGCAGTGCGAAAAGGTGTGCATTGTTTTTTTATTTTGCCTAGCTACACCCCCCCCTGTCTCTCATGACCTCGGCCCTCCCCCCAGGAGCCATGCAGCCCACTTCAGGAATCACTGGACTAAGGTAACATGAACATGTTACTAAACTGATATGTGATTGTAAACCCCTGAGCTGTTCCTGTTGGGAAGCTGAGAGTACCGCAGAAAAGCTGAGGTGATGTATGATCGATGCATCACTCGGTCCTTTATTGTAAAACCTTTTTGGATCACTTTCTGTTGAACCTACATGCTGTCTCTGTGGGAATGAGGAGTAGATTAATGAGGTAGGGGGGAGGAGGAAGGTGTTGTCTGTTGCTCTGCTCTTGAGTGACACTGGGAGCTACTTTACACCCCGTTACACTGGCAGGCCTAGGGACAGAGGGCGGGGAACGAGCAGACATTCCACATGCAGCATAATAACTGGCAGGGTTATCGCTTTGATCTACTCAGAAGGCTAAAATTACAGAAAAAACACGACATGCATAGAGACCTCAGAGAAGCCCCCCCCCACCACACCCACCCCAAACACACACACACACACACAAACTTGGAGTAATGGCTATTACAGAGCGGTTGGGCTTCTGAGGTTTCTACTTGTACCTCTGGTTGATTAAAAGAAAGAGCATCAAGAGTGGGTGGGATTCACCTTGAATGTGATGAATATGACCCACTTTGGTTACATATTTAATGTAGAACTTAGTGAGGATACTTTGTTTTTAAAATACACTTCCAGCCTGAAGGTCCTTTATGCTGCAGCCTGCAGGATGACAATGCAGAACTTTTTTTTGACACCCATTCTTAGCAACAGATACGCAGTTATCAGAGAGAAAAAACAAAGGTGTGATTAACAACAATAAAGGACTATATTTCATGTTATCATATTCCCATAGCTAACCTCTCTGTTCGGGTCTCCTTCACAGTCAGTACACTTAAATGTGGGTAAGTCTGTAAACATACAGATGCCCTGTACTGTATATTGTTAGTAGGTAATATGACATATCATACAGTACACCAGGAAAAGTGCCTCCGCCTCAGATGGTTGACAGAGAGAGTTCCAACATTTTCAGAATCTTTATAGTAATTTTTCAAGGTTTCTTTTTGGGATTTGTATTTCTTTATTTAGAGGCAGGAAGGTGGACTGAACCAGGGTCGTCCGCATGGAGGACTACAGCCTCTTTACACAGGGATCACGAGCTGACCACTAGGCTACGTGCGCCCTCATCTTCCGAGAATTTGATGCCTTTAGATGCTATGGATATCAATGGGATTTTACTAAATTGAGGGTTTGTGCACTGAGTCTTTTGTCACACAGAACATGAAGCGATCAACAGACATAAGAACCTCAACACATGGGTGACCAAAAAAAAAGGTACGACATCCGGGAGCTCTTTGGGAACCAGAAAAGAAAACCTGCTCTAAAGCGTAACAGGCTTAACTGTAATATACTGCTTGTTGGGAATGCAACTTTTGCTAAACCAGTTCCAGGGTGCTGGTGAATGCGTTTCATTTTTGCAGCACACATTAAACTTGTCATAAGCACAGGCATAACTAACATGACAGTGTGACTGTGAGCCAGCATTCCCAGTACCAGGGTCCTTACTTTGAAGAAGCTACATGGAAATCAGCCGCCATTAATCTCATTATTTACACCTGCGCCTTTTCTTCTGTGACAAGTCAAAATGTCCTGTGAGAAAAAGGCGTATTGTGAAGGTTAGTTACAAAGACATCTAAACTGATGTCATTGGTAACACCTCATTTATGCCTGCTACAAGTCAAAATGTCTGCTGTGAAAAACAGCCTGTTGCTTACACGTGTAGTCAGATGTTCAGACACCCAATTACCAAACCAGATATAGGCACTCACTACATAATTCAGTTTTTATTTCATTTCAAGACTGCAAACTTTAAAGGGGACATATTATGGAAAATCCACTTTCACAGTGTATTGAACATATATTTGGGTAACCTGAGTGTCTACTGACCCACAAAATGTCAAAATTAAACCCATCCCAGTCCATTGTTTGTGATCTGCATAAGTCTTACAACACAGAGAAAAATGCTCTGTTTTAAATGTGCTCTCCTTGTGATGTCACAGTGGGATTCTGGTTAAAAAAAATCCCCTCCCCTCCCCTGGTATCTCCACCTATGGACTCCATCCCGAGCCTAGAACACATTTTTTTCGCAGGTCTGCCATTTTTATTCTTGCTACAGAGGAGTGATGTCTACCTGGAAAACTCGGGGGGGGGGGGGGGGGGGGGGGGGTGTTCTGAGAGAGCTGGTTTATACAGGGTCACAAACCTCCTCTGGTGCTTGATTCATGTTATATTTTGACCAAAGCACAGCACAGATGTTTCATTTAGACCACAGGGGACTGTTTGAAAAGGTGGAGAAGAGGGATAATATGTCCTCTTTAATTTTACCAGCAGCTTTGTGAAAATGTGTAATTCTTAGTTCACAGATTATTTTAAAGGCCATTACTCAGGTGTGGTCAGTGAAATGACTAAGTACCTTTTACATATTGTAGTTGCTGCCATTACAAAATGTGCTCATGGTTCATGGTTTGGTGTTATAACATAGCTTTCAGCAGCTCCCTCTTCAGCCTTTTGTAAGTAGACAGACAGGACCTGTGTGTGTGAGCTCGGGCATTTATTATTGCTCTACATTTTCTATTTCAAATAATTGATTCAGAACTTTTTGATTAAACATGTTAAAAAAAAAGAAATTTAACCATAAATTAACCACTTCCACCACAACACAGATAGTAAAGCCCACCATGACATAGTCGTCGCCTCTCAACCGGAAGGTCGAGGGTTCGATCCCCAGCTGGGCAACATGTCCGATGTGTCCTTGGGCAAGACACTTAACCCTGAATTGCTCCCGCTGCTTCAGTGGTGGTGTATGAATGGGATTAGTTACTCTGATGGATGATACTACATAGAGATCACTACCATCAGTGTATGAAAGGGTGTGAATGGGTGGGTGTGACATGTGGTGTAAAAGCACTTTGAGTAGTCAGAAGACTAGAAAAGCACTTTATAAGATCAAGTCCATTTACCATTTACCATATTGGCTGGATTTGTGTCTAACCTTCATGATGTAATCTTGGAATGAGAAGAGCCCTTAAAGTAGTATTTATCTGCACAATAGCATTCGTATCATGAACAAATTAATTTAGATTTAGGGGAAAGCTCACAGCAGATTTACAGTTTAAAATAATTAGGGAGGCAGCTTTACCAAACCATCACCCACTAGAAAGTTGATGTTTTTTAACAACATCTATCTGACAGCAGTTAACTGTTTTTGCAGGCAGAAATGGTAACTGTAGCATGAAGCTTCGATTAGGTTTAGCCAATGACGTAAACTAGGATGTTTAAGATGCCTTAACTGGTGGAAAATGCATTTGATGACTCGTGTAAAAAGGTGTAAAATTTGGGAGTTTTGTTTAAGTTGGCAACATATACTGTACTAAATCATGCCAAAGAACAGAGGCTTAAGCATTGCTAGGAGAAAGATTATAACCCGTTGAAAGAACATGAAGAAGACTTTGAGATTGCAGCAGCATTGCTCTTAGGCTGTAGAAATAGCCGTTCTATTCTTCATTATTCATTATGTGTTCAGTGTGTTGATTATGATAAACAAATGTAAGACCAGGCTGTAATTTGAGTGCTTAACTTTTTCCTTGTTAACATACAAACATGTTTATAATAAATAAAATGTATAGCTGTTTTCACACATGCACAACACTCCAAAATAATGCATGCTCCAAGGGCTGAATATTTCACACTGTTTATAAATGTTTAGGAAAATTCCCTACAAAGGGGTTGACATTTATATAGTGTGTTGGTTGGGTGACTGATGCGATCTTTGTGCAAGTAGTGAAACTGCGTCATTATGTATGCATACATAATGCATACATGTGCATGTAGCACTGATACAAAAGCAGAAAAACAATCATCAAAGTGTCAGATTCTGTTGCTTGTCCCCCTGAGCACTGCTGAGGTGCCCTTGAGCAAGGCATATCACCACCAACTGCTCGGGCACTCTTTTGTACACAGTCCCTAACTAAAACCCTTTTCACACATACGGAAATGTCCTGAAAAACTCTGGAGATTTGTCTACCCGGAGGTTCTTTAGGCTATGTGTGAACGCAAACAGCCACATTTTTCACACGGTCTTTACCCGGAGTTTCTCCTCCAGACCTCTAGTATTTTATCTGCAGAAAATCAGAGTGAGCTGATGTCTGAACACTGCAGCATATACTCTGGAGATTTCACCTCGAGCCAATAGAAAGAGAATGACGTTTATATACCGTGACTGCCTAAAGTGTCTGCACGCGACCACTACGATCTCTGTGCTCTAATGAACCTGCTGCATTCTGTTTTCTGTTCGTCAGTATGTTGTTCTCCTCTCTTTTGTGGATGTTGTCATTTCATTGGATTACACAGAGCATTGATATAAAGACAAATATTCTCATTATAATGTTGTGTTACGGACTCTGATGCGACGGCCGCTACTACCTCAGGAAATCCCCCGACCCCCTTTGTTTCTTGAACACAGAAACAAAGTTATGTGTTAGTTTCTCTTTACTTTGTTTTATTTTATCACCTGACCTGTGATGTGAACCCTCTGGACTTATGTCGTTTGCTTAATATAAACAAAACCTCGGCTCTGTGTACTGCTGCAGGTAGTAAAGTCATTTGCAATGATATACTTTGACTGTTGTGGTTTAAAAAAGGACTAAATATTTCTAATCCATCGATAGTGACTCCATTTTACCCGATCAAAGAATGATTACTATCAAAAAACAGAACAACATTGAAGTGTGTAAAGGCTTCAGTTAAAAAAATTTAAAAAAAAAATTTCCTCAACTTCTCTTCTTCCACTTGAGAACAAAAGATGATTTATCTACCTGTAACAACCATGGAAACCGGTTTTATTTCAAGACTGAATACTTAATAAGATACTGATGTCATCCTAAAATACAACCTTTCACAAAAGAATATCTGGTTCATTGTATTTTTTCATTGCGAGAAAGTCTTCCTTCTTTGAGCTGAGAAACACTCCAAGACTTTAAGGTTTCACCCTAACCATTAGTACAACTGCAGATTTACCTTTCAAAGACTTCCTTGCCGGAAACGATTCAAACTCTCTTATTTCCGTAGCAGAGACAAAGACTTGTTTAAGTAGAAGTAGTCACTTCCCTAACTTTCAGAGCACTAAGTGGGGGATAATGGTGCTAATTGCCCTGTAACTTTGTTTTAAACAGTTAAGAGAATGGAGTTGTCAGCAAAGGGAACATCTCCTATTTTCTAGTCAAAGGGTTTCCCCTGGCAACTTGGCTATATATACATATTTTGCACTATCATAGGTGTATGGAAGCTGGAATAAGGCGGAGAAAAGTAAATCCTAAATTTGACCCTCATTAACCCTAAAGCGAAGCTGTTAACAGAAAAGCTTGCAATCCTGAAATTAATTAAGGCGGGGTTAAAAATCTGTCAAGCACTACTGAATAATAGAAAAACAAGATGCTGTACATCAGAGTAAGTGACATTAGTGATTGCTGTCAGCTAAAAGAGTTCCTGCTTGGTTGCTCATATAGCTTTTTAGACTTTTAACATCAATCACCGGCATGCCTTAGTCATCATCTGTTGCACATTACAGCACAGTGCTTTGCTCTTACCTTGTAAGACCTCATGCAACGCATCGAGGCAGCAAGAGAAGAGTTGCTGTCGTCTATCACTTGCAGCAGCTCCTCGCACACAGTCAGCGGCAGCACCACAGGATGTCCTATGGCATTGACCTCCCAACTAGAAACAATCCTGAAAAACACACACAGAGTAAAGCAGGGCTGATTTATATTCACTGCCACAGCGTTGTATAACCAGTAAACCTAAAATAGCTGCTGTATATCATACGTTGAAGCTTTCAGCCTGAATTTTTAAGTAAGGAAGTTGTAAATTTAACTAGATAACCAAACATACAGTAAAGTAGATGGATGGGGAGTGTGTGAATATGGAATC